>NW_027332039.1:659368-841625 GCF_048418815.1 Hemitrygon akajei
GTTGGAGAGGGCTCACAGGATGTTCACATAAATGGTTCCTGGATCGATCCCCTTGTCGTATTAAGAGCCAATGTGGATCTTCATTTGGTTTTATCACGTGTAGAATCATCTGCTCTTATGTTGGTCAATGTGACAAAAGCTCAATTTATGACCCAATCAATGACCTGCCTAGGAATTATGGACCTGTATTCCCAGATTCCTCTATTCTCCCGTACTCCTCAATTCCCTACCATTCACTGTGCATGTCCTTCTCTGCTTGGTCCTCCCAAAGTGCAACACCTCACACTGATCTGCATTAAATTCCTTCTAGCATTTTTAGAAATTTTTCCAGCTGCTTAATTCATGCTGAAAGTTTTGATCACCTACTTCGCTACCTACTCACGCTCTGAATTTAGGTGTCATCTGCAAAACCAGTTTACCAGAATACTATTGATATTCAAATGCTTCTATATCCTGTCCCTTAAAATGTCTTCCAATAAGTTACCCACGGCTGATGTCAGACGCAACTGTCTCTAATTACTAGGCTTATTCTTCAAACTTTCCTTGATCAAGGGAAGCTAATCTCCAGCACCTCACCCGTGGCTGAGGACATTTTAAATCCCTCTGCCAAGGTCCCTGCAATTTCCGCATTAGCCACCGACATGAACCGGGGAGGACACCCTACCTGCACCTGGGCATTCATCCACCATAATGTGTCGCAAGTCGGCAAACATCCCTTTCCCCATAATCCGTATATGGTCCATGACCTCAGTGCTGTTCTGCCCCATTTCCTTTGTCCATGTTCCTGTTTCTGAAGCACATACAGATACAAAACATTTAAAATATCTTCCCCATCTCTCTGGGAAGACTGTTCTGATTGCCAATGGACACCATGTTTGTCCCTTGCAATCCTCGTGCTCTTCGTACATCTCCAGAGACCCTTTGGATTCTCCTTCACCTTGTCTGCTCGAGAAAACTCATGCCTTCTTTGATTCCTGCTGAATTCCCTGTGAAGTAGTTCATGTTTTCTTATACCTCACGAGTGACTCATTTTATATGAGCTGTCTATGCCTCTTTCGTCGTCTTAATCAGACTCTCAGTATGTCTCTAAAATCAAGATCCCTGAAGCCTTGGCCTTTATTCCAACAGGAACATATAAACTCTGCACTGCTGAATGTTTTCACCTTAGAAAGCATTGTAACCCAATCTACACCGGCCTGAACTCTGCTGATGACATCGAAATTGTAGTGTTTCCAAACTACAGTCAGATTCCGAGGACCAGTTATGTCAATCTTCACAATTATCTTGAAACTGATAGAATTATGATCACTAGATACAGAGTTTTCCCGGGCACACATTTCTGTCACTTGTAAACTACGACCTCCAGCATCTCATCCACTCACTGAGGAACACTACTTCCTCGATCCGAGGTGTTTCTCACCCTGGCATGTGAGATTCAACACACCTTTCCGGAGTCTCATTCTCGTCAACAGAACCCACAGTCTGTCCCCCTAACTGGTGAATCCCCGCTTAGTACTGCTGAAAGGATGTGTAACCATTTGTAATGATTTGGAAACGTATGACCTAATTAGGGATAAAAAGTAGAATTAGAACCATAGAAAAGTACTGCAAAGAATCAGGCCATTTGCAACGTGCAGGCCACCACGTTAAATAGTCATTAAATAGTTAAAATAGTTAAAAACCATTAAATAGTCCTCTATACCCCTACCATTTTTGTACCTATCCACACTTCGCTTAAACCTTGTAATAGAGCTCACAATGACCAGCTGCTGGCAACTATTTCAACTATTGAGTGAAGAGGCTACCTGCCATGTTCCGCTTAAGCTTTTCACCTTTCACCATTAGCCCATGACTTTTGGTTGTAGTCCCACACAACCACAGCAGAAAAACCTTGCCTATCTATACCCCCATAATTCTGTACACCTCTATCAAATTTACTCTCAATCTTGCACTTTGCAAGGATAAAGTTTTAAGCTATTCAGTTTTTAACTCAGATAATCCAGACCTGGCAACATCTTTGTAAATATCCCCTGTGCTCTTTCAACCTTATTTACAGCTTTCCTGTAGCTAGGTGACGATAACTGAACACAGATCGCGTAGCAAGGCCTCATCACGTTACATCCCATCTCCTATAATCGATACATTGATTTATGAAGGCCAATGTTCCGAACAATATGTATCCTTTTGAAGCCACTTTGAATGAATTATAGACCTGTATTGCCAGATCCGTTTGATCTTCTACACTCCTCAGTGCCCTTCCGTTCACTTGGTAAGACCGACCCTGCTTGGTTCTATGGAAGAGCAACACCTCTCTCTTGTCTGGACAGAAATTGATCTCTTATTTTTCAGCCCATTTTTCCAGCTGGATCAGATCATGCTGAAAAAAAAACATGAAAACCTTCTTCACTGTCCGCTACACCCCCAATCCTGGTGGCATTCAGAAACTTGCTGATGTACTGTATCATATTATCACCCAGATCGTTGATATCGATGGTAAACAACAACGGACCCAGCACCGATCGCTGCGGCACTCCACTGGTCACAGGCCTTTATTCAGAGAGGAGACCATCTAATACCACACCCTGGCTTCTCACACAAAGCAAATGTGGCAGCGTCGGCGGATCTGAGGGCATGACCAATCTCAAGGTCATTTCATTTATAGATACCTTAATAATGAATACAATTCGAAGTTTGAACATTGTTCTTGCTATTTTTAGGGTGGGGTAGCTATTTGTGAAGTGTTTGAGATCATTCTTGCTCTGGGATAATCTAATGGGCATGTGGAGAGTGTCAGCGGGTTTGGGGTGCACACGGATTCGGCAGTGCACATAGATTTGGAGGTGCTCACTGATATGTGTGTGCACACGGATTCGGCAGTGCACATAGATTTGGAGGTGCTCACTGATATGTGGGTGCACACAGATTTGGCGTGTCTGCGGAATTGGTACTTTGACAAAACCCAAGATTGTTTCATTTCTGAAAACCAATGATAAATACACCTTCAACTTTCTTCGCTATCAGTTTAAGGTGGAGGCCGCTATTTACTGAACAGTTTGACATGATTATTGCTCTGAGATAATATTCCATGTAGGAGGGGTGTTACTGGGCTGAGGACTGCGCTCAGATTTGGGGATAAGCGCAGATTCAGGGGTGTGTCAGCAAATATGGGGAATTAGGGGCTGTAGGTCGATTCGGGGTGTGACGAATCTCAAGGTTGTTTCATTCAAAGTTACTTTACTGATAAATACAGTTTGAATTCTGAACTTTGTTCTTGCTGTTTTTGTCAGGTGGAGGCAGGTATTTTGTAAACGGTTTGAAATTGTTCTTGCTCTGGGGTAATCTAATGTGCAGGTGGGGTGTCAGCGTATTGGGGCTGCACCCTGATTTAGGGCTGCGGACCGATTTTGTGCACACAGGTTTAGGGGTGTCCTTAAACAGGGGCTGCACACTGTTTTGGGGTCGTCAGTGGATTTCACTGTGCACAGTGATGTGTGGTATGCATTGGGATTTAGGGGTGCATATGGATTTTGGGATGCACACAGATCCAGATGAATATAAAGTAATAATGCACTCCCCACCAGTGGTGTTACCTGTGGGGCACCTGAGACCACTAACCCAGGTCGCTTCAAACAGTCTTTCTGGTCTTTTGGAGTCGTTCTGCTGTCTACAAACCCCTATAACGGTGTGAGTGAAAACAAATAAAACTGTTTGGAATGACTGTGTCTAGAATCCTTATTCTTATGAGTTATAGACCAGCAGTGCAAGTTAAATGAAAGGATTGTTTTGATTAACCAAGCTCGCCATTGTTTCACTGTGCGGTGTGTAAACGGTGAACTCCCAAGAGCTGCGGAACGGGAGGGAAAAGGGCGTGAAACACTGGGGAAACTAGAGCTTGGGCAGAACGAGGGGGAGTTACTAACCGGGCAAAGGGTCAAGGTTAGCGGAGAATTAGCATTACCAACCTGTTCAGTCACAGTATGTTTCGTTGCTGTACTGTGTCTGTAACTGACACTAGCATGACAGGAACAACAGAGAAATGGGCCGGAGAGTTTGCTTCGATGCCGTTGTGTCCGTGACTGACTCGAATGTGGGAGATGCGGAGGGAGGATGGGCCGAAATGTCTCTCCCTGTGCTATAGTTGCTACTGATAATGGGAAAGAATGGGTATCTTGATGGGCTGAAGCGTCTCTGCCAGTGTTACAGTGTCTGTGGACAATGGGATAAAACTAATAGGGAGATGGGCTGAAAGAGTGTTTCTGCGCTGTCGTGTCTGTGATTCACTGTAATGGGACAGAATCTGCAGGATGATGGGCCAAGTGGCCTTTCCTCTTCTTCTTCTCTCTCTCTCTCTCTCACTCTCTCTCTCTCTCTCTCTCTCTCTCTCTCTCTCTCTCTCTCTCTCTCTCTCTCTCTCTCTCTCTCTCTCTCTCACACACACACACACACGTTTGTGCCTGACCCTAATGTGACATGAGCAGCAGGATAATGGGCCTAACGGTCTACGTGGTGTTGTGTCTGTAATTGACTCTCACAGCCAGGATGATGTACGAAGGGTCTGTTTCTCAGTACAGAGTCCGCAGCTGTTAAAAATATTCCTTATCACATACATACCAGATAGTTTACTTAAAAGTACATACTGTTTATTAGCAGGCTTGCGTTGTTCAGTTGACCCACACAGATCTAGTGAAAATCTGCAAGTCCAGCAAGTCCCGGAGTACAGAGAGCGCAGCTGTTAAATATATTCCTTATCACACACACACTCTGATCAGGGACACTGTGCAGCTTCTCATGGAACAAACACTTCTTTGTTCATACTTTATTCTCACAGCACGACTTGTCAGGCTGCCAATAATTCAGTTAGGTTTTAACTCTTTTAATTGTGCATATAATTTCCCAATGTTAGAGTCAGTCACAAACAGGACAACACATAGACTACCCTTCGGCCCGTCACCCTGTTGTTCCTCTCACACGAGAGACAGTCAAAGAAACCGCAGTGCAGAAACAAACCCTTTGACCCATCAGCGTGTCGTTCCTGTCCCGTGAGAGTGAGCAAGGTTGTTACATTTATAGATACTTTATCAACAAATACACTTCGAAGTTTGAACTTTGTTTTTGATACTTTTTTTATGGTGGGGGAGGTATTTGGGAAATGTTTGAAATGATTCTTGCACTTTGAAGGTGTCAGTTGGTTTAGGGTGAGCACGGATTCGGGAATGTACACAGATTTAGGGGATGCGCATAGTTAAGCGGGTGCACACCGATTTGGTGGTACTCACAGATTTGGGGTCGTGATGAAAAAGAACGCTTTTCATTTTTCATACCTTAACAACAAATGCACTTTGAACTTTGTTCTTGATGTTAGTGTAAGTTGAAGGCAGCTATTCACTGAACAGTTTGAAATGATTCTTGCTGTGGGATAATCTAATGTGTATTAGTGGCTTTAGGAGTGCGCACAGGTTTGGGGTAGTATACGGACGTAGGGGTGTGGCAGCGAATGTGGGGGATTAGGGGGTGCAGGTCGATTTGAGGTGTGATGAATCTCAGCGTTGTTTAATTCATAGATACTTTACAGATAAATAAATTTTGAACTTTGAACTTTGTTCTTGCTACTTTTGTAAGGTGGAGCCAGCTATTTTGTGAACTGTTTGATATTGTTCTTGCTCTGGGATAATCTAATTTTCAGGTGGGGGTGTCAGCGGGGTTGGGCTGAACACAGATTTGAGGGTGCAGATAGATTTGTGTTATGTATTGGTATTTCAAGCTGCACATGGATTTTGTGATGGGCACAGATCTAGGGATGTGTTGGCTGATATGGGGATATACACTGATATGGGGATGTGTGTAAATTTATGGGTGTATTATCGAATAAGCGCGTACACTCGAATTTGATTGTACGGACAGATATGGTGTGTGCGTAGATTTGGGGGTGTGCCTGTAGATCTGGGTGAGTGGGTAGATTTGGGGTGTGTCTGTAGATTTGGGGTACACACGGATTAGGGTGTGATGAATCTCACGGTACTTTAATAAATACGGTTTGAACTTTGAACTTTGGTTTTGCTATTCTTTAAGGTGGAGACAGCTAATTTGTGAACTGTTTGAAATGGTTTTTGCTCTGGGAAAATCTAATGTGTATTTGGGGGTGTCACACCTCGCTATCAGGTGTGGGGAAGTGTACACGACGAGGGTTGCCAGTTGATAATCAAACCGATATCAGTGCGCACCAGCACGTTTGTGCAAGGGGTTTTATTTAATGCAAGATGAAAAAGTAAAAAAGCTGCCAAAAGATTGTACAGAAGAAAAGTATTTACAAAGAAACGAATGAAAACATATTCTTATGTAGAAAAAAATGCAAATATACAGTGGCTTGCATCACAACAAAAACTTTGTTTTTAACTTTCCCATATAACCATTCTCTAGGCTCCAAAGGTGGTCACAGTCGAAGGGTGGTAGTGGGGACGAGTTCCCACTGCTAAACAAATGCTCTTCATGGCGCGCGTTTCAAACAGCTTCTGACAACCAGATCCGACTCCTGGCCTTCACGTGGCGGAGCTGTTCTCACTGACAGGAGAAGAGGCAAAGGAGGGCCACTGGCGCCTTAAAACCAGTTGCCCCGGGCAGATGGGGCTCGTTAACCAAGGATGGTTGCTCATCTGGGAGAGGGAAAACTCCGATTTGAAACCTCCGCTTCCACTAGCGGTGTTACCTGTGCAAGGTGTGGGTCACCTGACCCCACTAACCCAGGTATTATTTCAGGACACCCCAGACGGTCCCTCGGATCTTTGGGGGCCATTGTACTGTCTACAAACTGCGGTAACCGTGTGAGTGAAAATAAATGAAACCATTAGAAATGACTGTGACTAGAATCATATTTTTATCATTTATAGACCAGTAGAGCAGATTAACTGAAGGTCTGTGTCTCTTGTGTCTCTGCTACGGTGTATATACCGGGTCATGTCGCCTTCGGACCAGCCTCGCGTTCTCAACCGATTCAGCCTGAGAAGGATCGGAGGACAGTGTTGAAGTCACTTCCTGATGACTCTGGCCATTTGGTGGCTGAAAAGACCAATCGATTGCTCAGAGATTGGTTCTACTGGCCGCCAATGAAGCTGGAGGGAGAAGAATACAGCAAGTCGTGCATTCGATCCATAAGACGGAAGAGACTGTCTACGCGGGCAGCTCCCTTGTCACATTTGCAGAGTGCAGGGCCTCTGGACCTGGTGTGTATGGATTTCCTGTTGATAGACCCCGATGCAGCAACGCGGCCAATGTATTAGTCATCACGGACCACTACACCAGATATGCGCAGGCTTTCCCTACCAAGGATCAGAGGGCGTCCACGGTGGCCAAATTTTCATGGGAGCGGTATTTCATTTATTATGGCCTCCCCAGGCTGATCCATAGTGATCAGGTTGGAATTTTGAGAGTAGGTTTATGAGCATACACTGCTACAACTGTACAAGTAAAGAAGCTACCGGGGCTCGCCATGTTATCTGATGTCGGGCATGATCAGGAACAGTGAACATGGATTTGTGCGTGGAAGGTCATGTTTGACAAACCTTACTGAAGATTTTGTAGAGGTTACTAGGAAACGTGACGATGGTAAAGCAGTGGACGTTGGCTATATGGACTTCAGTAAGGCCTTTGACAAAGTTCCACATGGAAGGTTAGTTAGGAAGGTTCAATCGTTAGGTATTAATATTGAAGTAGTAAAATGGATTCGGCAGTGGCTGGATGGGAGGTGCCAGAGAGTAGTGGTGGATAATTGTTTGTCAGGTTGGAGGCCGGTGACTAGTGGTGTGCCTCAGGGATCTGTACTGGGTCCAATGCTGTTTGTCATATACGTTAATGATCTGGATGATGGGGTAGTACATTGGATTAGTAAGTATGCAGATGATCCTAAGATAGGTGGCGTTGTGGATAATGAAGTAGGTTTTCAAAGATTGCAGAGAGATTTAGGCCAGTTAGAAGAGTGAGCTGAAAGATGGCAGGTCATCTTTCTGAAATCTGAAATGTCATCTGAAAGATGTCATTGGAGAGAGTCCAGAGGAGGTTCACAAGGATGATATCGGGAACGAAGGGGTTAAATATGAGGAGCACTTGGCAGCTTTGACCTTGTGCTCACTGGAACTCAGAAAAATGCGGGGGCATCTCATTGAAACCTACCGAATGTTGAAAGGACTGGATAAGGTGGATGTGGAGAAGGTATTTCCTGTGGTGGGGCACAGCCACAAAGTTGAAGGGCCACGTTTACAAACAGAGGTAAGCAAGATATATATTTTTTTATTATTAGCCAGGCAGTAATGGATCGGTGGAATGCTCTGCCACAGACTGCGGTAGAGGCCAAGCGTGTGGGTATATTCAAGGTGGAATGTGATCGTTTCCTGATCAGTCAAGTCGTCAAAGGATATGGCGATAAAGCAGGTGTATGGGGTTGAGTGCGATCCGGGATCAGCCATGATGGAAAGGCAGCAGACTCGATGGGCTGAATGGCCTGAGCCTATTCCTATCACTGAAGGTCTCTGGACACAAGCTCCCTCAGTCATGATGAATCTCCTCTGCTGTCTTCCAGCACAAAACATCCTTTGTATAGAATGCTTAGCAGAACTGAATGCAACTTTTCAAGAATGTTGTCAAGTCAGGCAACATCTATTGAGGGGAATAGAGTCGATGTTTGGACAGAACCCCTCCCTTACGGCTCTGACACAGGCCCTTCGGCCCAACCTTTCCAACCTGTCCCGGTGTCTATTTAAAATAATCCCTTTGCCTGCCCTTGATATAGAACATAGAAATGTACAGCACATTACAGGCCCCTCGACCCATAATTTTGGGCCGACCATGTAACCTACTCTAGAAACTGACAATGCTCTTCATTTAATATCGAACTCAAACAGTGAACAGACACAACACAGCCTCAGCCATGAATTTAAAGGGCAGGTGTTGCAACAGTTTGAGCTTCATACCGGGGGCCACGGAGCAAGCAGGGTGTCACAAAGGGAGGAATGTGGGAGTGTTGTATGTCTGAGCCCAGCTGTGTGTGTTTGTGTATCAGAATCAGGTTTAATATCACCGGCATGTGTAGTGGAATTTGTTGTTTTCTGACAGCAGTACATTGAAATGCATAGTAATAAAAATTATAAATTACAGTAAGTATGTATAAAATTAAATTTAAATGTTAGTGCAAAACGAGAGGGAAAATACTTAGGAAGTATTCGTGGGTTTATTGTCCATTCAGAAATCTGATGGTTGAGGTGAAGAAGCTGTTCCTGAACCGGAGAGTGTCTCTTCAGGGTCCTGTACGTCCTCCTTGATGGTAGCAATGAGACGAAGGCATGTCCTGGGTGATGGGGGTCCTTAATGATGGAAGCCGTCTTTTTGTGGCATCATCTTTTGAATGTGTCCTGGATGCTGTGGAGTTCAGTGCCCATGAAGGAGTTGGCTGAGTTTACAACTTTCTGCAGCATTTTCCGATCCTGTGCAGTGGCCTCTCCACACCAGGCAGTGATGCAACCAGTTAGAATGCTCTCCACAGTACATCTGTAGAAATTTGCAAGTGTCTTTAGTGACAGACCGATTCCCCTCAATCTCCGAATGAAATATAACCGATATCGTGCCTTAATTGTTGCTGCATCAATATGTTGGGCCCAGGGTAGATCCTCAGAGATGTTGACAGGCAGGAAATGGAAACTGCTCACCCTTTTCACTTCTGATCCCACGATGAGGACTGGTGTGTGTTCCCTCGACTTCACCTTTCCTGAATCCACAATCAATTTCTTTGTCTTCATGATGTTGAATGCAAGGTTGTTTGCTGTGACACCACTCAACTTGCTGATCTATCTCACTCCTGTACTCCTCCTCGTCACCATCTGAAATAGTCGTGTCATCGGCAAGTTTACAGATGAGCCAAGCCACACAGACGTGGGTGTAGAGAGAATAGAGCAGTGGGCTGAGCACGCATCGTTGAGGTGTGCCAGTGTTGATTGTCAGCAAGGAGGAGATGTTATTTCTGATCCACACAGAGTGGGGTCTCCTGGTGAGGATCCAGTTGCAGAAGGAGGTACAGAGACCCAGGTATTGGAGCTTGTTGATTACATTTGAGGGTCTGATTGTGTTGAACGCTGAGCTGTAATCAGCAGCCTGACTTGTGTAGTGCTGTTGTCCGGGTGATCTAAGGCTGAGTGGAGAGCCCTCATGTTCGACGACACAACCCCTTATTCTACGCAAACCCCCAAATCCGCATGCATCCCCCAAAGTCATGTGCCTACAAACCACCAATCCATAGCTCAATCACCAACTCAGTGCGCACCCACACATGCTGACACCCCCCGCAAACATAATCCTCAGAGCACGAATTATTTCAAACAGTTCAGGAAATGGCGGTCTCAGTATTAAAAATCCCCACTCCAGATCGGCCGACACATCCAATTCTGGGTGTCACTCAATATCCGTGTACAGCCACATGTGCACCTCCATATTGGACGACACAGCCCTAAGTTTGCACAATTCGCGAATCAGTGCGCACCGCCATATTAGAGAGTGAATACACCCTGTGTCCGTGCGCAAACCCAAATCCCTAAATATACGCTATTCCCATTTCAGTGCGCACCCCAAATCCCTAAATGTGCGCTATCCCCATTTCAGTGCGCACCCCAAATCCCTAAATGTGCGCTCTCCCCATTTCAGTGCGCACCCGAAATCCGCTGACATTCCAGATGCACTTTAGATTATCTCAGAAGCAGAATCGTGTCACAGTTCAGAAAATGGCTGCCTCGACAATGAAATTCTAATTCAATCCATACTCGCCATGCCCATCCCCAAATCTTTGTGCATCCCCCAAAGCCGAGGGCATCCCTACATGCACAACAGTTTACAATCATTTCAAACAGTTCACAAAATATCTTCCTCCGCATGAAACAATAGGAAAAACAAAGTTCAACGTGCAAAGAGCAAAGACTTGCTGTACATTCCCAAACCAAAAGCTGTGGATGCACCATGAGGTATATCGTCTGCTGAAGCCTAAATCTGTGGCATTCAAATCCGCCAGAAAACCGGGTATGACTTGCGCAGGGCTACTTAAAGCGAGAAGAGACTATTTCGAACGAGAATGGAGGCGACATCGGATGTACAGCAGCTCTGACAGGGTTTACTTCCTGCAAAGCGAAACCCAATAGTATGCAAACACGAGGAAATCTGCAGATGCTAGAAAATTAATCAACACACACAAAATGCTGGTGAACGCAGCAGGTCAGGCAGCATCTATAAGGAGAAGCACTGTCGACGTTTCGGGCCGAGACCATTCGTCAGGACTAACTGAAATGGAAGATAGTAAGAGATTTGAAAGTAGGAGGGGAGGGGAAAATGCGAAATAATAGGAGAAGACCGGAGGGGGTGGGGGGAAGCTGAGAGCCAGACAGGTGATTGGCAAAAGGGATACAGAGGTAGGGAAGGGAAAGGATCATGGGACGGGAGGCCTAGGGAGAAAGAAAGTGGGAGGGGAGCACCAGAGGGAGATGGAGAACAGGCAGAATGATGGACTGAGAGAGACAAAAAAACTAAATATATCAGATGGGGTAAGAAGGGGAGGAGGGGCATTAACGGAAGTTAGAGAACTCAATGTTCATGCCATCAGGTTGGAGGCTACCCAGCCGGTATATAAGGTGTTGTTCCTCCAACCTGAGTGTGGCTTCATCTTGACAGTAGAGGAGGCCATGGATAGACATATCAGAATGGGAATGGGACGTGGAATTAAAATGTGCGGCCACTGTGAGATCCTGCTTTCTCAGGCGGACAGAGCATATGTGTTCAGCGAAACGGTCTCCCAGTCTACGTTGGGTCTAACCAATATATAAAAGGCCAACCGGGAGCACCGGACGCAGTATACCACACCAGCCGACTCACAGGTGAAGTGTCGCATCACCTGGAAGGACTGTCTGGGGCCCTGAATGGTAGTGAGGGAGGAAGTGTAAGGGCAGGTGAGGCACTTGTTCCGCTTACAAGGATAAGTGCCAGGAGGGAGATCGGTGGGAAGGGATCGAGGGGGGGGGGGGACGAGTACAACGCGTAGGGAGCGAACCCTGCGGAAAGCAGAAAGAGGGGGGAAGGAAAGATGTGCTTGGTAGTGGGATCCCGTTGGAGGTGGCGGAAGTTACGGAAAATTATACGTTGGATCTGGAGTCTGGTGGGGTTGTAGGTGAGTACAAGGGGAACCCTATCCCGAGTGGGGTGGCGGGCGGATGGGGTGAGGGCAGATGTGCGGGAAATGGGAGAGATGCGTTTCAGAACAGAGTTGATGGTGGAAGAAGGGAAACCCCTTTGTTTAAAAAAGGAAGACATCTCCTTCGTCCTGGAATGAAAAGCAGATGCGGCGGAGACGGAGGAATTGTGAGAAGGGGATAGCATTTTTGCGAGAGACAGGGTGGGAAGAGGAATAGTCCAGGTAGCTGTGAGAGTCTGTAGGCTTATAGTAGATATCAGTAGTTAGGCCGTCTTCAGAGATGGAGACAGAGAGATCAAGAAAGGGGATGGAGGTGCCAGAAATAGACCAGTTAAATTTGAGGGCAGGGTGAAAGTTGGAGGCAAAGTTAATGAAGTCGACGAGCTCAGCATGCGTGCAGGAGGCAGCGCCAATGCAGTCGTCGATGTAGCGAAGGGAAAGAGGGGGATGGATACCTGTATAGACTTGGAACATGGACTGTTCCACAAAGCCAACAAAAAGGCAGGCATAACTGGGACCCGTACGGGTGCCCATGGCTACACCCTTGGTTTGGAGGAAGTGGGAGGAGCCAAAGGAGAAATTATTGAGAGTAAGAACTAATTCCGCTAGACGGAGGAGAGTGGTGGTAGAGGGGAATTGGTTAGGTCTGGAATACGAAAAGAAGCGAAGAGCTTTGAGAACGTCTGGGTGGGGGATGGAGGTATATAGGGACTGGACGTCCATGGCGATAATAAAGCGGTGAGGGCCAGGGAACTTAAAATCATCGAAAAAATTCAAAGCGTGAGAAATGTCACGAACATAGGTGGGAAGAGATTGAACAAGGGGGGATAAGGCAGTGTCAAGGTATCCAGAAATGAGTTCGGTGGGGCAGGAACAAGCTGAGACAATAGGTCCACCTGGACAGGCAGGTTTGTGGATCTTGGGTAGGAGGTAGAAACGGGAAGTGCGGGGTGTGGGAACTATGAGGTTGGTGGTAGTGGATGGGAGATCCCCAGAGCTGATAAGGTTGGTGATGGTATAGGAGACAGTGGCCTGGTGCTCCTTAGTGGGGTCATGATCAAGGGGTAAATAAGAGGAGTTATCAGAGAGTTGTCGCTGTACCTCGGCCAGGTAGAGGTCAGTCCGCCAGACAACAACAGCTCCCCTCTTATCATAGGGTTTTATAGTGAGGTTGGGATTGGTGCGGAGGGAGCGGAGAGCAGAGCGTTCGGAAGGAGTTAGGTTGGAATTGGAACAGGGTGTGGTGAAGTCGAGACGGTTGATGTCCCGTCGGCAATTAGTAATAAAGAGATCCAGAGCAGGCAGAAGACCAGAGCGGGGTGTCCATGAAGAGTAGGAGTGTTGAAGACGGGAGAATGGGTCATCGGTGGGGGTAGGAGAGTCCTTGCCAAAGAAGTAAGCTCGGAGACGGAGCCGGCGGAAGATGAGTTCAGCGTCATGGCGTACGCAGAACTCGCTGAGGTGTGGGATAAAGCTGAGGCCCTTACTGAGGACAGAGCGCTGTGCCTCAGAGAGTTGAAGGTCGGAGGGAATGGTAAAGACCCGGCACGGCTGAGAAATCGGATCAGAGGGGTGAGTGACACTGGTCGTGTCAGTGGAGAGGGAAGGGTTGGGTGAGAGGAAGATGGAGCCTCTGAGGGCCCAGGAGCTGACTATGGGATCTGTGGGAGAGAGGATTGCAGAGTGGTGGTGGGGGAAGGGGAGAACGGCCTTAATAAAGCCCGTTTGATTCACAGAGATGATTTTAGTAAAAATATTTTCAGGATAAAGTGTTCGAAAATGGCGGAGATGAATAACAATAAAAGTAATCCGGGATTCCATAACGGGGGTAAAAAAAGAAAAAAAAAACACCCAAATTACAAAGCCCTGATAAAAAGTCGATTATCTATCGACGCAAGCCCCAGGAAAAGCATCAATGCTGTTATAGCTCCGCCTACGTGAATATTAAAAAGTAATCTCTTTCTCCCTCTACCGGACATAAATCCCATTACAGTCGACATATATCTCAGTATAGTGAACTTGACAGGATAGTGTTTTTCCCATAGAACAAAACGACCTTCAATTTGAAAGTAGCCTTCATAGTATTAGATAAGGGAAGAAAAACACATCCAAAACAATTCTTGAAATAATTGCACTAAAGAAAAACAATCGCCATCTTTAAATTATCCAATCTATCTTTAAAACACAAGAAAAGCCAAATAATTACTTAAAAGATCTTCAATAAAGCATACAGAATAAAAAAACAATTAATTCATTTAAATGCTGCAAAAAGAAAAAAAAAGTTCTCGTTAGTACGAACTGAACTACAGCCTATCAACAGTTCTCCCACTATATCTTCTGAGGTTAAAACCGTCCAAAACAGTCTTTTTCAAAAATAAAAAAGAATTTTAAGCTAAATACTTTCTGTGACCACCAGAGCTTCCAGTCTTATCAGTCTTTACACCGCGAGACACTCAAGCCATTATAAATCATTCAAACTTCAGGCTTCAGACTCGTCGTGAATGAAATATTTGCACAAAAGGGAACACAATCGCCATCTTTGAATTATCCAGTCTTTCTTTAAAACGTAAAGAAAAGCAAGCAATTACTCAACAAAAAAAAACTTTTAAAAAAGCATACAGAACAACAAAAAACAGTTGGTTCATTTAAATGCTGCAGAGAGAAAAAAACTAGATAGTTCAGAATTATCTACAGTCTTTCAACAGTTCTCCCGCTATATCTTCGAAGGTTAAAACCATCCGAACCAGTCTTTTTCGAAGCTAAGAATACATTTTAAGGTAAAAACTTTCTATTACCATCAAATCTTCCAATTTCATCGCTTTACACCACGAGACAGTCAAATTATTATAAATTATTCAAACTTCAGATTCGCCATCGGACTCGTCAGACAAAGAGTTAATAAAACGCAATGCTTCGGCTGGATCATCAAAAATACGAGCTCCAGAATTTTTAACAAAAAGCCTTAATTTGGCTGGCTATTGTAATAATGGAAAGAGCTTTTTTTGAAAAATAATTTCATAGAAGAGACAAAAGCAGCACGTTTCTTTACAATTTCACGTGGAAAATCTTGAAAAAAACGAACTTCTGAACCTTGAAATTGAAATAGTCTTTGTCTTCTTGCAAGTTTAATAATGCGGTCCTTGTCTCCAAACGGAGAAATCGCACAACGGCATGCCTGTTTTTACCTTCATCCAAAGATTTTAAAGCACCGGTTCTGTGAGCCGATTCAAGCTCCGGGGGTTGCGAACAAACCTCCGGAAATAAAGACAGAAACATTTTAGCAAAATAATCCAGTGTGTCGGCAGATTCTGATTTCGCTTTTAATCCAACAATTCGAATATTATTCCGACGCGATCGAGCTTCTAAATCCACGATCCGTTGTTGAGTCTTTTCCAAAACGAAAAGAAAGGTCAGCCGCATTTCGATTGACTTCTTTAAGATCGAGGCTCAGAGAGTCAATTTCTTCTTCAAATTTCTCTTTTAGTTGAGTTATTTCAGTGCAGATACCGGTGATTCGAGATTCCAATCTCTTGACCCAAGGGGGTTCTTCCGAGAACTCGTCAGCTTTGTTTAGATTTTCCGTTAGAGGGGTCGGGATTTCGTCTGGTGCTCTTCGAAATAGCCATAATTATAACTATTGTTATACAAATTCGACTGAATAAAGTTAAAATTTCAAAGTTTGAATCGGAAAAGGGAGAGATTAAAGGCGGACAATAAGCAACTAAGTCTTGCATGTCCGTAGCGGGAGGCGGAGTCCAGAAGTAATTTGGATTGAATTATGGAAAGGATGTTTCCCATGTTGGGAGAGTTTAGGGTAAGAGGGCATAGCCTCAGGAGAGAGGGGCGCCTTTTCAAAACAGAGATGTGCAGAATCTTTCAGACAAAGGGTGGTGAATTTGTGGAATTTCTTGCCACATGCAGCTGCAGAGCCCACGGCGTTGGGTGCATTTCAGGCAGACATTGATAGTTTCTTGATCGGACATGGCCTCAAAGGTTCAGGGGAGAAGGCCGGTAGCTGGGGTTGAGGAGGACGGAAAGAAAGGATCAACCATGAGTGAATGGTGGAGCAGACTCGATGGGCCGGATGGCCTGACTCTGCTTCCATGTCTTATGGCTTTATGGAAATGAGGATTGAGCAGGAGACTGCGGGACTTTGTCTGAGTTTCATATTTGGACGGTCGGTGCTGGTACGGGTGGGAACCCACAACGCCGTATTTGTAACCCTTTATTATCTAATTTTATGATTAATGATATTCTCTCTGAGACAGGCACTGAGGTGTGTAAATCTCTATATGCAGATGATGGAGCTTTATGGCTTAGAGGCATAAATTGCAATTATACTGTATATTGGATCCAATTAGCAGCTAATAATTTTGAACCGTCGGCAAATATATGAGAATTTAAGCTTTCAGTCGCTCATGAACAAGTTCTGTGTTTTATAAATGTGATTAATAGGCATGCAGTTGATTTGAAATTATATGGTCAAACTCTTCAAGACGTGACAGCGGGAAGATTTCCAGGCATGTGGATGGATAATCAGCTGGCATGGAAGCGCCATATCAGAAAATAATAACATTAAATATTCTCAGTTGTCTATATGTGTATTCTGGGGAGCTACATGAATATCATTGTGTACCATGTTCATTTGTTTAATTGGATCTGTTCTTGATTATGGCTGTGTAACTTGTAGATCAGCGTCATCTTCAATTTTAAAGTGTTCGGAAGTGTTCTGGCGCAATAAGGTGGTCCCCTGTTTCAGCTTTACTGGTTGAAATGAGCCAAGTGTAATTGCGGAGATTGCAGTTGATATTAATAAACTGGATTCATTAGACGGGACAAATAAATTACCATCCTGTTGAAGTAGTGTTCGAGGACGGTTGGCAACATCACAGGAAGAGTGTTATCAAGTTTAGGTGGCTGGGATCTTATCGCGCTGGGAAGATGGGATTGTGGGATTACGCAATGTTCCCCAATGTCACGTTCTCTGAAACCCCATCTTGTTCTGCCTCTGACTAGCTGATTTTAGGTCACAGAGCTTAATAAGTTTAAGTATTCTGCAATGTCTGAGAGTCTGTTGGTTCATCAGTGTATTTTGGAAAACTATTATGATATATTAACTGTTGCAGAAGAATCAAAAGATAACAACTGAAATGTTCCTCTGGCTGTTTCTGTGCCTTAATTACAGCTAACGACAAAGAAACAACTTACTAACCATTATATCAGTACATAGAGAAGAATTTGTTGCCATCATTTTAAATTACATTGGGTGGAGGAAATTTGTCCGTGTAAAGCTCTAATTTATTCACATGCCTTTTCGGTTTTGATGATTCTTAAAACAGTTTATTTCTGCGGTCGGTCAGATTTACTGTTGGAAACTCATTGGCCCAGTTCTTATGAGTTTTATCAGAAGCTAAGGGGTTGGTGGGATTGAGAATTATAGCAAGACTGTTGGGATAATGAGCAGAAAGGAAACACCACTGCAGAATGCGTAACTGTTAGCTTAATGAGGGAATGGAGTAAAACAAGAAGGGAAAGAATTTTATTCAAAAAAGAAGCAGTGAAGGTTTTTTTTCTAATTCTCTGCACCACACTCCAGTCCAGTTAGTGGCGGGAATGCGACTTGAATTTGATCTGTCAAATGCCTTTTAACCAAAACCCGCCCCATTTCGTTACATTAGCAAATCATTCAAGGGGAAGGTGGAGAGTAGTGTGATTGACATTGGATTAGGCAGCCAGTAATCGACTAGATTCCTGCCGTTTTGTGGGCTAAAAGGTTGATGGGACGCAAAGGGAATAGATGGACATATGCATAGACCAATGGCTGGACAGCGTTCCGGTGCAGGTCTTTGACTGTCATTTGGCAGGTCCAATGCGGTACTGAGTCTCCAGGACGGTGCCTTTCCCCTCACAAAACACATACTATCCTAACGTTCCAGAGCTGCCAGTCGATGCGACAACCTGCCGGGAATAACACCTGGGTGATCAGGGGGTGAATGTGAGGAGCTAGAACCCTCACTGCAACCGCCTTTGGCTTGTGCTCAGGTCGCGGCTTTATCAATGAACTGAAGCACCGAGGTGACCGGATATTTCACCGCGCTGATCACCTGCTCCCTGAATTTCGACTGAGTCACCGCGTAAATAAATGTGTTCGTGCAGCAGCTGAAATTCCTCAGCAAAACCCCGACGTAGTAGAAGATCAATTCAGAATCATTGAATTCGAATCCTTTTCCTGAGACCTGATAAGAAATGAAATTTACAACCAGTATCATCCACAGGAGGATGAAGCTGCCGGAGATGGTGAAGAGTAAAACCACAGATCTCCTCCTGCTCTCCATCTCCGGGTCACTGCGGTTCTCCCCCTTGCTCTGACCCTTCAGCCCCTTACGGACCCGACTGGCCACTAAAATGTGCCGGACTGTCAGAGCGTTGAGCAGCAGGATCCCAGCGAAAGGGAGGAACGGAGTTAAAACCGTATCGAGCCAGTCATATGCTATCCACCCGGGATTAGTGAAAATATTCTCCCTGTTATTACACAACCACGGTATATTGTCGATTATTACCCTGGGTTCCCATGTGAAGTATCGGGGAACGTTTTTCAGACAGAACAGTACACCGGTTGTTGTTAGAACCACAGCCGCAGTTTTCCCGGTGCAATATTTTGTTTTCAGCTTCTGGCAGCAAATGGCGACAAACCGGTCAAAGGTGAAAGCCACGGTGAACCAGACAGAACAGTGCGTGGCTGTGAACCTCAGTACATCGGTAACACTGCACACAGGGGTGATGCTCAGAAAACTCCACGGGAAGTAATACAATCTGATTTGCCACAAAATGACCTCGGTGACAATGGTCAGTAGATCGACCGCTGCCATGGCCACCAGGTAGCGAGTGGTGCAGGTAGAGAGGCCGCACTTTCCCCGGGACAGGATCACAATCGCCACTACATTCACTGCAGAGAGAGAGGGAGAGAAACACACACCGGGCATTACTTGACACATTCTCCGGGAATTAACACTGGATCGAGTTGCAGCTAAAGATGTCTGTGAACGGCTGCTAATCTAGCACCAAACGGGTCACACTATCTCTGAACTGTTTTCTTCAGTGTGGAGATAAAGCAATGTGTGGGCAATCAGCGGAGATATAAACGAGCTGAATGAGCAACAACGATCGCTGCTGATCCCGATTCCAGTCGCTGATGGGGCCGGTTTCACTGACTTAACCGTGACTGACCAGGACTCTGGAAAATCAGCATCTGATGTTTACAAGATGAGATACAGAGGGGAGAAACACACTGAAAACACTGGAAACAGTATTAGCAAACAGAGACTGAGTGGCTCAGTTAACGGATTAATTCTACACCGCAGATCAATTCGATAACACACGTGAGCAGATCCCTGGTGCACCGGATCTGGTGATCAGACCAAATTATTGACCAAAAGGCAGCGGAATACGATTGTGACATACTCCACAGGGAGACGCGAAACACAGCACCAGGGGCTCTCTTTGATCAATAACTCAGAAACAGTGAACCTGACAATGAACACCACCACCCCCCAGTCACACCTTCTCGTAGAGCTACCTGTCCTCAGCACTGGGACAAATCTGGACAAGGTGTCATTAAAGGCAAGAACAGCGTTTGAGTCGATCCCGTGAGTTAGAGGAGAGACAGAGGTTTAGTTCCCTTTGTCATTGAATATGAAAAAATCGGAAAGTGGAATTGACAGGATCGATATCTCTGACGGAAATTTGTACCATGATCATCAAGTTGGAAGATTGTAAAATGAACATGAATAAGTTCACACCGGTAACAATCAGAAATTCCAAATATGAATCTCTCTGCTCACTCACCGGGAACTCCAACAACGGCAATGAACACGTACAATATTTTATCCACTCTCATGTACATATCCAACGATGTAGACATTTTCTCTGTCCAGTGATTTGGCCCCCCTGTGTTACACGCGATGTCTCGGAATGAAATTCTGAGGCAGCACATGCCTCGGGTTTTTAATACAATTCAGTGACTCCACAGGGACAGATTTCAACAGATTTAAAAATAAAGATTTTAAATTATTTACAAATCGATTACATCAGACACGTGAAATTCCTGCGGTGACGGATCGCGATTAAACTATTCAATTAATATGATGACCATTGGGAGCTAATTTGTCCCAACGCAGGTGACTGAACCGTCCGAGTTATCTTATCAATTAAATGGGCTTCCAGTGTAAATATGCACTTCAAAGTAACCATTTATCGGACACAAAATATTGAAGTAAATTATGCTATTGTAGCTTGTGAAATTGTATTGAATCACGAACACTACGCCGGCTGGTGGTATAGTGGGATCAGCGCCGGACTTCGGAGCGAAGGTTCCCGAGTTCGAATCCATCCGGCTCCAAAAAAACCTTTGTGTGTCTGTGTGTGGGTACACCGACTGTCTCTGCCTGACCCTGCCGGACTGTACACGTGTCCATCTCCAATTAACTTTAACCCCTTGGTTTAGTCCGTTCTCATCTGTCTCCCCAAACTGGACAGTTCCAACCCTTCACAAAATGGCTGCTTGACAATAAAAAAGACAAGAACAGAGGGCATAATTCAAATTGCGTTTATTAGTAATGTATGTACAAATGAAATAACTTCGAGACTTGTCGCAGCTCCAAATCAGGAGGCACCCCTACATGCAGATTAGATTGTGCCAGAGCAAGAACCATTTCAAACAGTTCACTAAAAAAGTTGTCTCCATTTAAAACATAGGAAGAACAAAGATCAAAGTTGACATTGCATTTTTATTAAAGTATGGATAAACGGAAAAACCTTGAAATCCGACACCCCGCCAGATGCCCCGGCTCACCCAGGTTATTGTTCACCCCTAAATCCGCCAACACACCCAACTTTGTTCAAATCAGACTGCATCCACAAATCTGTGCTCTCCAGAAAACCCTCAATGAACCTTCAAATCAGTGTCCACCCCAAAGCATCCGACACCACGAAATCCTTGTGCACTCGCACATTCGCTGTCATACCCCTGAAGCTGAGCACATCCACAAAACTGGATGCTCCGCCAAACCCGTCCGCACCACTAGATTCACTGGCAAACCCCGAAATATGCCTGCATCCCCATTTATCTGACCAAACAATAACATGTATCATCCCGTCCTGGTGACGTCTGACCTACCAATCCCCTGCAATATTGTCACAGTATGTCCCCAGGAAATCTTTTTCGCAATCTTCACCACTTTCCTCACCACGGCTTCTGCCCTTTTATACTTAATAAGGTTACTGGGACACTGATACCTCTTCACTTTCCTAAACGCCTTGTCCCGCTCCCTAATCGCCTCTGCACACTCCTCAGTCCACAGTGATACAGCCTTTCTCCTATTAATTCTGTTTGTAATGGGAATCCCTTCCATCGCAGTTTGCTGAATAACGTGACATAACCTTTCATTGTAAAAATACACATCTTCGTCAATATTCTGCAGCGGTTCCAGAACTACTGTGAATATTAAATCTCGTACCCATTCAGACACACAAGTTGGAAAACTGTTCTTTAATCAAACCATTACCATCATTCCGCAAACAAACCCTCAGTGAACTGCGTTAAAATCTCAGCAGCATACAACTCTTCGTGAGCGAGAATAAAATATACTTTCTCACTACTCAGTAGAAAGTTTTCCACAAGCGTTGTAAACCATAATCAGTTTTATACACCTACCTGCTGAATCCAATATTCCTACAGCAAATCCCACATACGGTTCATTCACATTCACAACTCTACACCCTGCCTCCTTCCTTATAAAACTGTCAGCACTACCTCTCTATCAAATGACCAATCACGCCAAACGACAATATAACCCTGCACAGAAAAACGTAACTCTGAAAATAATCTCTTTTCCTGAATACTCAAAACATCGGGGGATTCTGACAAATGAGAAACAGACTTCTTAATGTGTTGATGATAGACTAGTCTATCAGGCTATCAGGCTGGGATAGACTAGGATGCAGATACTCCACCCATCAGATCTTCATTTACAGCTTCCAACATAACACCGGTTACACCGAGATACCTTTCTGCAGCTTTCACAATCATTTTATGTTTTTGCCAGCAGGACGAGATGTCTGATCAGTACAATTCACCACATCCATTATTAACATCACAAACTCCATTGTATCCACCAGTACAGTATCTTTCCTGAGAGAACTGTGATGCGGACATATATCCACTGACCCCCTAGTCTATTCTCTGACTCGGAACACTTTATTAAGTTTAGCAGTCAGAGTCAGGTTTAACTTTTTGCAAGGCCTCTGCATAAGACACACCCAACTGTACTTTAACCTGTTGAACTGATCCGCCTCTATTTTCCTGAGGCAACATAGTTGCTGTTTTCACATTCCCACCTCTCTCCATGACTGAAATTCACATTAACTAATCATCTCATTTGACCGACAGAT
The DNA here is from genome assembly GCF_048418815.1 of Hemitrygon akajei. NCBI lineage: Eukaryota > Metazoa > Chordata > Chondrichthyes > Myliobatiformes > Dasyatidae > Hemitrygon > Hemitrygon akajei. The sequence continues at coordinate 682,029 of NW_027332039.1, forward strand.
TCCTCTTCCAGTGACAGCAGGGGACAGTGAAGGGTCTGAACTACGATAGGTCTGGTGGAAATCTGCCCCAAACTCAGACCCTCTTCGTCTGCTCTATCGCTATGGCGGAGTTCAGCGATACTGCTGTCGGTGGTCGTCGGTCGCGGCATCTACAGGGACGGGCGTGGCTCTCCGTCCACACTTCCGAGTGTCTGTCCCAGCGATGTTTGCCAGACCTCCCTCAGCCTCCGCCGATGCAGAGAAAATTGCGCCACCAGCCGGCAGCAGGCACTCTGGGAGTTATGAACTACGATCCTCCACACTCCTGGTGAATCTCCTCTGGAGACCTCCTGCACAAAATATACTTTGTATAGAATGCAACAGTTTAAGAAACATACCAGGTCAGGCACAATCTCCTGAGAGGAATACTGTCGAAGTTTCGGATGAAACCCTCCAGTTTCAGCATTGAGAGTGGCCCTTCCAGGCTGCACTGGTGCCCACCAATATTGTCCCATCTCCCTGCGTGTGAGCCATTTCCTCGGGGCATGAGTTAGCTTGAATAGTCACATGGGCACAGGTGCTGAAAGGTTATTTTCCCTGCTGCAGGAGTCTTTGACTAAACCTTTCCTATCCTATACTTAATCACAATGCCTTTTAAATTTGTATCAGTACAGGACCACAAAGGAGGTAGTGTGTGGTCTCTTATCGAGCAGTAAGGTGGATTATTTACTCAGAGCCTGGTAGGATATATCCTGAAGATTATTGAGAGAGGCAGAAATGACATCACTAGTGACTTGACCAATATATTTGTGTTCTCTGTGACACGAGTAAGATCTAAGAAAAGCTCTGATCGATCTAATTTCGTTATTTAAGAAGGGGATAATCCTGGAAAATATAGACTCACGTTAGGGGTAGACACGTTTCTGGAGAAGATTCTTAGCGATTGGACGTAGAGTTATCAAACTCCTCACACATCAACATACCCATCGACTCCTCCAGAGTGCGATAGTTTGTTTCCCGACGGCGCTTTCGGCCGGTACCAGGACCATCTCTCCCGTCCATGTACCTGTCCAAGTGACTAAAAGGAACCTCATTTCACCACTTCCACTGGCATCTCATTCCACACTCACACTGTCCTCTCAGTAAAGCAGGCGGGTGGAGTCGAGGTCAGTGCCGTTGCGCGAAATCGGTGCGTCGTGGGAGACGGAAGATCAAAAGCAGCGAGCTGGCTGCTGGCTGTGTGCCCGGAGACCCGAGTTCCTCGGGCACAGAGTTCGGAACAAGCAACACAACAGACATTTAACATCTTACATCAGCGAGCTGTTTGTTATGTGCCCCCTGTCGCTGTAAAACGGGGACACCCATTTTTCCCTTATTAGAGAGGGAGGGAGAGAGGGGGAGAGAGAGAGAGAGAGAGAGAGAGAGAGAGAGAGAGAGAGAGAGAGAGAGAGAGAGAGAGAGAGAGAGAGGGGTGGGGTGGGGGGGGGAGGCTGTGGTGTGTTGAATAACCGGGTGAACTTGTAATCTTTGGGGTTCTGCAAGTCTGTGTCTCTATTGACGCTTTGCTGCATGTTTCAGTGCTCGGTGGAGGGCGCCGATGCTTTCTTTTACTTGGGGGTGGGGGGAGGAGATGGTTGCTTTACTACTGCTTATGCGTGGGTCGGGTGAATTTGGGGTGCTAGCATTTAACTGTCTTTCATTCTTTGCGGTAATCTGTTTTCGTGGATGGTTGCGAAGAGAAGAATTTCAGGATGTATATTGTATACATTTCTCTTAAATTAACTACGCATTTGAAACATTTGATACCTTTGGAATATTTATATATCCTGCCCCTTAGAATGTCTGACAATAACTTAACCGCTGGTGTCAGGCTCATTCGCCTCTACTTTCCCGGCTCGTCGTCAGAGCCTTTCTGGATCAATGGAAGCTAACCTGTAGCACCTCACAGGTGTCCAAAGACATTTTAAATACTCCTGGAGACAGGCTAAGGCCCCTGCAGTTTCCGGACTCGACTTCCAGAAGGGTCGATGCGATTTCATGTCACTAATTGAAAATTGATCTGCCCTGATTGTGACCATTAATCTATAAGATACAGGATCACAATTAGGCCATTTGTCCCATCGCGTCTGCTCCGCCATTTTATCATGGCTGATCCATTTACTGTTCGCCACTGACTCCCATCTCCATCCTTCTCTCCATATCCGTTCATGCCCTGAACAGTCGAGAATCTGTCAACCTCTCCCTTAAATATACGTAAGGACTGCACCCACTGCTGCCTGTGACAACGAGCGAATTCCACAGATTCGCCATTCTCGAGCTAAAGATATTCCTCTTGCTTTCATTCTAAATGGATGCCCCTCCAATCTGAGACTGTCCTCTAGTCTTACACTCTCCCACTAGAGGTCTGATCCTCTCCACAACTACTCTGTCAGAGGCATTCACCATTCGGTAGGTTTCAATCGGGTCAACCCTCAATCTACAGACCACAAGAACCTTGAATAACTCCAGACCGCCAAACGCCTGAATTCCCGCCAGGCCCGTTTGGTCATTATGTTTTGGCCGGTGCAGGTTTACCCTCACCTTTCGTCCGGGGTCCAAGAACGGGAAGCCCGATGCTCTCTCCCGTCAATACGCTTCCGAGAAGGACCTTCCCAACCCCGAGACCATCCTTCCACCATCCTGTCTAGTGGCTGCCCTCGCCTGGGAGATCGAGTCCAGAGTCACGGAGGCCCAACGGACTCAACCTGACCCAGGCATCGGATCTCCCAATCGCCTCTTTGTACTCGATTCTGCTCGATCGCAGGTTCTCCAGTGGGGGCACACTTCTCGATTCGCCTGCCATTCCGGGATCGATCGGACTCTGACCCTCCTGAGGATACATTTCTGATGGCCCTCCATGGACGCTGATACCCGTTCCTGTGTCTCTGCATGTTCCGTCTGCGCCCGGGGAAAGCCTCGGTCCAGGCGCATATACAAGGTGCCGAAAGATCTGGGAAGGCACACACACGGCCCTGCTTCACTCAGCCAACCGTAACCGAAAAATTGCCGACCGCCATTCTACCCCTGCTCCTGAGTATCGACCTGGGCAGATGGGGTGGCTGTCGGCTAGATACATTCCTCTCAAGAACGAGCCCAAGAAGCTCGCCCCCCCCCCCCCCCGCTTCCTGGGACCCTTCGAGTTTGAGAGCATTATCAATCCCACGGCAATCCGGCTCAAACTACCTTCGTCAATGCAGATCCATCCGACAGTTCAGGTCTCCCAGTTAAAACCGGTTTCTGTCAGCCCCTTTTTGCCCTCCGACCGAACTCCCTCTACCCCGCCCTCCCCCCCCCCCCCCCCCGGGATCATCAACGACCATCCGGCGTACACCGTCCGGCGGTTATTGGCTGCTCGCCGTCTGGGCAGGGGTCTCCAGCACCTTGTTGACTGGGAGGGGTACGGCCCGAAAGAAGGTTCCTGGATTCCCCGCTCCTTCATCGATTAGTTCTATGTTCCGCTCTAGTTTCAAGATAGTCCCTGTAAATCCCGTCTCCTTGTCAAGATTCCTCCGGTTTGCTGTTCTACGTTCACGTCTAAGCCAGCATCCCCAACTCAGTCGACGTGCCGGTGTCCCGCACTTGGGTTCTCCTCAGTCGCCCCATGCAACAGTGAATTGTACTGATCAAACTCCTCGTCCTACTGGGGAAATTAAAATTATTGTGACAGCTGCAGAAACATATTTTGGGTTAACTGGTGTTACCAGTTTTATAAGGAAAAGGGCAGGGTACAGAGTTGTGAATGTGAGTTAAACGTATGTGGCAATTGTAGTAGAAATACATCATTCAACAGGTGGGGTGTTAAAGTGGTTAATTTGTACAACTTGTGGAAAATGACACTAGTATTGCCTATTCTAAACCCGGAGCTCCCTATCTGATCCTTCAAGTTATGGACCGATATGGTTAACCTCTCATTTATATAAACTTATGGACGTATAGTACTGGAACGGTTGAATTATATTTCTGAAGAGGGAGGCAATTTATCATTTTATCAGAGTATATTTTGGAAGGGGAGAATGACATTGGATTCAGTTTTATATTTGGAATACGAGATTAGGAAAGCACAGTTAGAATAAGTTGTTGCACTGACAGTTAGTTGGACATTGAAAAGGCATGTAATATTTATGGAAGAAAGGACTTTTGGAAATTAGGAAAGGGGAGATTGCAGCATTTCTTTCTGATTTTTTTTTTGTCATTTGGAAGGTCCCTTCAAGTAAGGGTAAGAAAGATATATCCCGGTTTGTATGAGATAGCGACTGGGACCGCACAAGACAGTATTTGTAACAATTTATTATTTAATAATATAATTAATGATATTTTCCGAGATATTTTCACGCTTGGAGTATGGGCCTAATGGATTATCCAATATGTCCCAGTTTCGTGTTCTCAGTAACTCTACTTTGTTCCCCCCACCCCCCCCCCCAATCACATTAGTCGATTTAAAGTGGAACAGGTTAATACAATGTAAATATTCTGTTCGCCGGAGAATCTGTTGTCTCATCAGTATATTAAGGGAAATTATTATGTTATGTTAACCATCAATCGTTACCAATCATGTCAAGTTGTTAAGTTTTTTTACAGATGGAACGAAATATAATTTAACTGGTAATGCTGGAGTAGCTCAGTTTTCTGCCTGAAATATAGATAAAGATAGAGAAATTAATTTGCATCCATTTATCAGTGTATATACAGCAGAATTGGTTGCCATCATTTTAGGCTTAAAGTTGGTGGAGAAATTCCTTCCCACGTAACGTTATAATTGTTCAGATTACTTTTATGTTTTGATGACTTAAACACGTTATTCTAGCAGTCGGTCAGATTTACTGTTGGAAACTCACCAGGCATTAATTCATATTCAAGTACTTGTTTATATATTTCCTTCTTACAGGTCCCTGAACACAGAGGTATTGAGGGGAATGAGTGGGTTGACTGTCAGTTACAAAAGTTCAACTGTGGATAAGACCTTTCACTAAACAAATCAGAAGTTCAGAGTTATGTATGTTGAGAATTAGGAGCTTATGGAAAGGTTGATGGGAAAATGGGTACACCTTTACAGAATACATAAACGTGTTGGGTGTATGGGGAGAAAGGGGTAAAACAAGAACGGACGGAATTATATTGACATGAACTACAATGGGAACACGTAAGTGCTGGGTTTATGGGAGAAACAAGAAGGGAAGGAATTATATCGCCATGACTTACTATGCTTAATTATTCCTTTAGTCCTGTTGCAAAACCTGCTTCTGGATCGAGTAGGATTTTTCATTATGAAACGGTTGAACAGATGCTATTTCAGGGTGAAGCATATCAGGAAAGAATTCATGCAGGCTTCATTGTAATTTTGGGAGGTTTGATTGATATAATTTAACCGATTTCTTAAGTCATGGGGGTGACTTCAATTTAATTCGCAGTATTGTGTTTCATTACGTAGTATCGATAGGATTTGTTGGGGATCATTTAGCTTTCATTAGAAGACAGAGGCAGTGAGGATTTTACTTCCCAATTCTCAATACCATCGTCCAGTCCAGTTGATAACGGGAATGCGCCTTTAAGTTGGAGTGTCTTAATTTTGCCAATCATTAAAAGAGATGGCGGAGACTGGTGTGATTCACATTGGGTTAGTAAATGAGCATCTGATCTGACCCGCGCCGTCTTGTGGGAATGTCTGACAGTGAAGTTGGTGAGCGGAATGGTAATAGATGGACATAGCCGCAGACGAATGTGCGGGCGGCATTCCGGAGTAGTTCTTTGTCTGGCATCTGGCGGGAAGAATGAGGTTCTGACTCTCTTGGACGGTGCTTTGCCCCTCCCCACACACACACTATCTTAACGTCCCGGACTGCCGGTCGATGGGACAATCCGCCCGGGAATAAAACCTGGGAGATCAGACGGTGGATCTGAGGAGCTGGATCCCGGACTGGAGACTCTGCCGCCGCATCTGGCGACTACTCAGGATGCGGCGCCATTAATCAACTGAAGCATCGAAGTGACGGGATATTTCACCGCGCTGATCGCCTGCTCCCTGAATTTCGACTGAGTCACCGCGTAAATAAATGTGTTTGTGCAGCAGCTGAAATTCATCAGGAAAAACCCGACGTACTGAAAGATCAATTCAGAATCATTGAAATTGTATCCTTTCCCAGAGACCTGATAATATATGAAATTTACAACCAGTGTCATCCACAGGAGGATGAAGTTGCCGGAGAGGGTGAAGAGTAAAATCACAGACCTCCTCCTGCTCTCCATCTCCGGGTCATTGCGGTTCTCCCACTTGCTCTGACCCTTCAGCCCCTTACGGACCCGACTAGCCTCTAAAATGTGCCTGACTGTCAGAGCGTTGAGCAGCAGGATCCCAGCGAAAGGGAGTAACGGAGTTAAAACTGTATCAAGCCAGTCATATCCCACCCACCAGGGGTCAGTGAAATAATTCTGCTTGGTATCACAGAGCCACGGTACATTGTCGATGATCACTCTGGGTTCCCGTACGAAGTATCGGGGAATGTTTCTCAGACAGGACAGTACGCCGGTTGTTGTTAGAACCACAGCCGCAGTTTTCCCGGTGCAAAATTTTGTTTTCAGTTTCTGGCAGCAAATGGCGACAAACCGATCAAAGGTGAAAGCCACGGTGAACCAGACAGAACAGTGCGTGGCTGTGAACCTCAGTACATCGGTAACACTGCACACAGGGGTGATGCCCAGAAAACTCCACGGGAAGTAATATACTCTGATTCGATTCAAAATGACGCTGATGATAAAGGTCAGCAGATCCGCCGCTGCCATGGCCACCAGGTAGCGGGTGGTGCAGGTAGAGAGGCCGCACTTTCCCCGGGACAGGATCACAATCGCCAGTAAATTTACTGGAGAGAGAGAACAGACAGTAGGCATTACTGAAAACATTTTCCAGGAATTAACATGGTATCGGGCTTTGGCTAAATACTCGGGAGTGCTAGAGTCTGTAAACGACTGCTAATCTAACACCAGAAATGGGTCGCACTGTCTCTGACCTGTCTTCTTCAGTGTGGAGATAAGACGATGTGTGCGGAATCGTTGGCGATAAAAACGATCTGCATGAACAACACCGATCGGTGCTGATCCCCATTCCAGTCGCTGATGGGGCCGGTTTCACTGAATTTACTGTGACTGAACAGGACTCTGGAAAGTCAGCATCTGATGAGGCCGAGAATGGATCCAGAGAGGAGCAACACACACAAAACTGGAGGAACTCAACAGATCAGGCAGCATCCATGGTATTGAATCATCTTTCGTTTCGAGTCGAAACCCTCCTTAGGATGAAGCGCTGCCCCGATTTATGACGGGTTTCAGAGGGAAAGAAGGAACCACGTAGTGACCTGTGACTGAGTTGCTCCATTAATGGATTAATTCTGCAGCGCAGTTTAATTCGATAACACACGGCAGCAGATCCGTGAACACTGGTTCAGTGATCAGACCCGATAACTGACCAACAGACAGTGGGATCCGACTGTGACAGACTCCACAGGGAGACGTGAAGCACAGGACTAGGGTTTCCCTCTGATCAATAACTTAGGAAAAGTGTACTTCACAATGCAAACATCTCCCAGTCACAACTTCCTGGAGAGATCCCTGGCCCCAGCACTGGGACATCTCTAGACAAGGTGTCATTCAAGGCAAGGACAGCGTTCAATTAGATCCCGTGAGTTAGAGGAGAAAAATAAGCTTAGTTCCACTTGTTATTAAATCTGAAATTTCAGAATGTGAAATTGACAGGATCGATATCTGTGATGGATATTTGTGCACTGATGATCCGGTTGTAAGCTTGTAACATTATCTTAAACAGGCTCAGAAAACCCAGAAATAACGAACATGAAATGTTCTGCTCACTCACCTGGAACTCCAATGACGGCAATGAACATGTACAATATTTTCTCCACACTGAAATACCTATCCAACATTGCAGACATTTCCTCTGGCCAGTGATTTGTCTCTTTGTGCGACAGGCGATCTCTCGGAATGAAATGTTAAGGCAGCACATACCTGGGGTTTTAAAAGCCATTCAGCAATTCCACTGGGACAGATTTCAACAGATTGAAAAATACAGGTTTTAAAATTATTTACAAACCAATTACGTCAGACAAGTACAATCCCTGCGATGACAGATTGTGATTAAATTAATGAATAATATTTAGATAATTTGTGGGAGTTAGTTTGTTACAACAAAGGTAACTGAACCGTCCGAGGTATCTTATCAATTAAATTCGCTTCCACTGTAAATATGTACTTCAAAGGAACCATTTGTTGAAGTAAATTATGTCATTGTGCCTGTGAAATTGTTCGGGATCACCTACTGTTACCATTCTCCTCGAGAGTATAAACTCTTGATGTAGTTTGTGTTTGTGAGACTCTACTGAGAGGCCTCGATAAAAATGTCTGTTTGTGTTGATGATTAAACACGATTTCATATCCACTAAATCCTCCATCTGCTTCAGTGACTTAGTCACACACAGATCATTTGGGGGCTCATCCAGGACCCATTCCTAACCCGAACGCATGCCTTGAAATTGAGCAGTCTACTGGGGGGAGGGGTCTGTTTTAATCCTGTCACTCCGTAGGTGTCACAGAACACGGTGCGAAAGTGTGTGTGTGTGTGTGTGTGTGTGTGTGTGTGTGTGTGTGTGTGTGTGTGTGTGTGTGTGTGTGTGTGTGTGTGTGTCTGTCTGTCTGTCTGTCTGTCTATGAATGTTAGTGTGCGTCAGTGTGTTTTTGTGTCTGTGTCTCTGCTTGTCCCTGCCTGACTATACACGTGCCCGTACACCTCCAATTCAGTTTATCCCCCTTGGTACAGCCCCTTCCCATCTGTCTCCGCAATGCAGATGTTCTCGAACTCTCATTTTAAACGCTTCACAAAATGGCTGCTGAATCGTAACAAAGCAAGAACAGAGGGCAGATTTCAAATTGCATTTATTATTAATGTATGTCGAAATAAAACAACCTTGAGACTCGCCACAGCTCCATTTCGGCAGACAGCCCCACATGCACATTAGGTTATCCCGGAGCAAGAATCAGTTCAAGCAGTTCACAAAATAGCTATCTCCATAAATTCCTTAAAAACGGAACAACACTGAGTTTTCACACACCTCCAAATCCACCGGCTCCCCCAAGCCAGTGCTCACCCCCGAATCCGCGAACACCCCCAACTCTGTGCAAATCTGTGTGCATCCACAAAGCTGTGCTCACTGGCAAAACCTCATTCAACCCTCAAATCAGTGTGCACCCCAAAAGCAACCGGCACCCGGAAAGTCCAGTGTACTCACACATTCTCTGACGTACCCCTAAATCTGTGCACATCCGGAAAGCAACATTCGCCACCAAATCCGTTTCGTTACACTCTCACAGAGCAGGAGTCACTTCCACTACTTTACAAAATAGCTGTTTCCGCCTTAAAAATAGCAAGAACAAAGTTTAAAATGCAAACATACGCCCACATGCATATTCCTGGTATAATCATTGACATCCCCCTAAATCTGCGTACGTCACCAAACCCATCTTTATCCCCTCATCAGTGGGTGTGCCAAATTAAGGAACTCAACCTGCAGCTCGATGAATTTCGGCTCATACAGGAGAATGAGGAAGTTGATGCACAAGTAGTTGTAATTTATTATCAGGCTCTGAGGGAGAACTGGTAGAGAATGCAGCAAAATGAGGAAGACGGACACATCGAGACAAATGCCGATGGCGGTTGCCAGTTCAGCACCGCCTCCTTTCCCTTTGATCGATACAAGAGGAGTTTGTGAGCGGCCTATCGCTGTGTAGCTCGCTGTGGCAGGTAGTTAGGCTTCTGCGCTCGTGTGGCTTCTGCCTCCATTTCCATGAATGTGGCTGTTATTGGATGAAGGTATCGTGGTTCCATTTACAGAGTAGTCCATTGCGTTTAAGGACTGTGAACTTTTTCAGTCTAAATGATTTTGTATTTATGTTTTAAATCGACGTTCCTTTTCCATTTTATTGTGCGAGGGGACTGGGTATGGGGTTGATGTTCTGTTGTGTTCTGTTAGATATGTTTGCGGGGTGGGGGGGGGGTGGGAGCGTTGGTCTTGCTTTGTTTTGTCCCGGGGTGTTTGGTGTTGATGTTCTGTTGTGTTCTGTTAGATATGTTTGTGGGGGTGGGGGGGGGCGATGTTCTTGCTTTGTTTTGTCCCGGGGTGTTTGGTGTTGATGTTCTGTTGTGTTCTGTTAGATATGTTTGCGGGGGTGGGGGGGGCGTGCGATGTTCTTGCTTTGTTTTGTCCCGGGGTGGTTGGGGTTGATGATCAGGATGCCGTTCATTTTCTGTCCAGGAGTGTGGGTTTGACGTTTCTCTGTGAACGGCTTTCATGCTCTTTCTTTGTTTCGTTGCTATCCGGAGTTGTAAATGGTGACAGACTTTGAAAATAAATGAATCTTTGAACCATTGGAAATGGCTGTTAGTGGGATATCTTAAACTGGAAAGGGACCCTACATCACTGAAGTTGATGAATATGTGACTGAAGGTGTGGTATGTGAATGGCCACAGTGCACGGAATAAGGTCGGTGATCTTGTGGCGCAGCTAGAGATTGGCAGGTATGAGACAGTGGACATTCTGAGTCATGGCCTAAAAAAGGAACAGAGGTCAGAGCAGTGCATCCAAGGATATGAACTGTATCGGAAGAAATAGATAGATCTGCGAATAGAGCTTGTAGTTTGTTGGTACAAATCAAGTCAAATCCTTATAAAGTGACAGAGGATCGGCAGATATAAAATCCATATGGATAGAGTTAAAAAATGCAAGTGTAAGATTACCTTGATGGGAGTTATATACGGATATTGAAACAGCAGCCAGGAAGTGGACAACAAATTACAACAAGAGATCTAAAATATGTAAAAGGGCAATGTTTCAACTCCACTACTCACCGAGGATTTCAATATGCAGGGAGGTTGAAAAGGTCCGTTAGTGCTGATTCCCAGGAGGCATTGTTTTAGAACGCATACGATATGGCCTTTGAAGCAGCGTGTGGTTGAGACGACACAGAAAGGGTAATTCTGGATTAGTATCAGCGAGGAATTCTTCAGAATAGATTGGGAAGAGATACTGGAAAGTATGACGGTGTTTTGCATCAATGTCTGTTTTTTTCTGGGTGAGATTCGGAAAGCGAACGGAAGGTGCATCCCGAATATAAAAAATAGGTATCCTAACGAGAGGATCAGGCAACCGTGGCTGACGAGAGAAGTCTAAGACAGATTAAACGCAAAAGAGAGGGTACATAATATAGCAAATATTTGGTGGGAATGTAGAACACTGGGAAGTTTTTAAGGACAGAAAAGATTAAATATGAAAGCAGGCTATCCAATAACATCAACGAGGTTACAGAAAGATTGTTCTGTGGAAGACACCAGTAACGCAAGACTGTCAGGAGGCAGAAGTGAATGTAGGTGGTATTATTGAGGTGAAGATGTTCAGAAGCTGAAAAGCGTGAAGGTAAGTAAGTCACCTGGTCCAGAGAGACGACACTGCAGAGTTCTGAAAAGAGATAACTGAAGTGATTGTGGAGGCATCAGCAATGATCTTTCAAGAACCTAGAGATTCTGGAATGGATCATGAGGACTGGAACATTGCAAATGTCACTGCACTCTTTAGGAAGGAATGGGGGCATCACAAAGGGAATTATCGGTCAGCTTGCCTGTCTTGAATGGTTGGAAGACGTCGGAGCCGATCACTAAGGATGAGGTTTCGGGGTGCTTGGAGGCACACGTTAAAATTCTGCAAGGTCAGAATTTCTGAGGCGGAAATGCTACCTGACAAATCTGTTGGAATTCTCTGAAGTAGTGTCAGGCTTTGCCTCAAAGGAGGCTTCGGATCAGAAGCGGTGTCTGCTCTGGGGACGTCAACCGGATAGGTTTCTGTGAAACTTATCTCTTTTTACTGTGTCAGCGATACTTAGAGTAGTCTAGATAGACGCTGAATGTTCGTCATGCTGGATGTTGGAGCCCTGGAAGACCCAGATTTTCCCATGGAACTACTTCAGCCTGAAGTGCGTCCAGGCGCAGCTCCTTAAAGACCCAGTCAGGGATGTGGAGCAGCAGCTGGATGACCTTCCGCTCTTACCGAACGGTGAGGAGATCACTGATCGGTGTTACAAGGAAGTAATCGATTCTCAGTTGCAGGAGGTGGCTTGCTGGGTGACTGTTAGCAGAAGGAATGAGAAGGTGAATAGGCAGTTAGCGCAGAGCACCCCTGTGGCCATTCCCCTGAATAATACTTGTACCCTTTTGGATACCCCAGTGGCCGATGACCTCCCAGGGAAATGAAGCGGAGACTAGGTTACTGGCACTAAGCATGAGTCCGTGGTGCAGAAGGGAAAATCGGGGGAAGAGGGAGCTGGTAGTGCTGGGGGTGGGGTATGGTCAACAGTCAAGTGAACAGTCAGGAGATTCTGCGAACGTGAAAAGTGCACACGGATAGTGACTCCAATGTGCTAGATCAGGGGTAACACAGATTGCGCCCACCACAATTTGGAGGGGCAGAGTGGACAGTCAGTTGTCTCGGTACACATTGGTGCCAATGGCATAGGAAGGGAAAACAAACATAGACTGAAGATAAAATTTAGAGAGCGAAGCAGAGAAACTGAAAGCAGAAGCTCTAGGTGAATGTTTTCTGGATTTCTACCTCTGGCATGCGCCAGTGAGGGTAGAATCAGGATGATGTGGCAGAAAAATATGGTGCAGATCTGAGAAGATGGTGCAGTTAAAGGAGCTTCAGTTTGTTGAATCATTGCGATATATTCTGGGGATTGCATGACCTCCACAAAAGAGACAGCATGCACCTGAACCAGACGGGGTCCGCTGTTCTCGATGTTTACTCATCTTGTTGGTGACATTCCATCTAATTCTGTAGGAGCGTGGAAACCATAATGAATGGACTCTGAATAGGACGCATGTTGAAAAGCAAAGACAGAGTGCAGTCAGACTGTCGGGAAGGACAGGCAGTTGACAGGACAAAGCAGCAGCTAGCACGGTGAGTATCGATGCATTAGGACTACAGAATCAAAAAGGGTAGTTAATACTGTCCTCAAAATAGTACAGCCGTGGCTGACAGAGGAAGTTAAAGCTAATGAATAAAGCAAACGAAAGGGCATACGACAAAAAATAGCGTGAATTTAGAGGGTTAGGAAGATTTTTGAAACCTAACAACAAATAGAATCAATTAGGAGGTAAGAGATGAAAAATGAAAGCAAGTGAGCAAACAATATCAAGTCGGATAGAAAAACATATTTTCCAAGTATATCAGAATAAAAGAGATATGAGAGTGGATATAGGACAGTAGAAAATGAGGTGGTAGAAATTATAACGAGGAACACGGAGATGGCCGATTAACTAAATGAATATATTGCATCAGTCTTCACTGGAGGACAGAGGACTGGAAAATTGCAAAAGTCACTAAGGACTTTTAGAAAGGAGGAAAACAGCAGAAAGGAAATTATGGAGCAGTTAGCTGATCTCGGTGGTCGGAAAGATGTTGAAGTTAATTTTTGAGGATAAAGTTATGTAGTACTTGGTGACTCAGGACAAGACATGACAAAGTCAGCATGGTGCGCTTAAGGGAAAATGTTTTCGGACGAACCTGATTGGATTCTCTGTGGGGATTACAAGTCGGGTAGATAAAGAGGATGCAGATGACCGAGTATGTTTGGATTCCCAGCAGGCCCTTGACAGGGCGCCAGAGTATTACAAGTACTTTACGATCATCATTAGAGCATTGGCTGACTGCTCGGAGGCAGCCAGTGGGAATGAAAGCATCCTTTCCTGGTGGGCTGCCGGAGACTATTGGTGCTCTACAGGGTTCGCTGTTGGGACGGCTTCTTTTGATGCTGTATATCAATGATTTAGATGATGGAATAGCTGGCTTTGTTGCCAGGATTCCATGTGAAACAGGGTTAGTAAAGGGGCGGTCTGTGTTGAGGAAACAGGTAGGCTGTGGAAGGACAGATAAGGAAAATCAGCAAGGAAGTGACAAGTGAAACACAATTTTGGAAAATGCATGGTCAAGCAATCTGGTGGAAGCAATAAACCTACAGACTATTTTCTAAACTTGGACGAAATTCAATAAGTATTGAGATGCAAAGGGACTTGGGAATTATTGTATCGAACGCCATAAAGGTGAACTTTCAGGTTGAGTTGGTGATACGCACGCCAGTGCAATATTAGTATTCATTTCAAGAGGTTTGGAATATCAAAGCAGGGATGTGATACTGAAGCGTTTTAAATCACTGCGTTGGCATCACCTTGAGTATTGTGAACGGTTTTGTGCTCCTTATCTGAGAAATGATACACTGGCGTTGGAGACATTTCACAGGATGTTCGCTAATGATCATTCCAGGAACGAAAGGGGAATGTTTGATGGCTCAGGGTTTATACCCACTCCAACGTAAAAGCATGAGCTGAAATCGTTAGAATGTTGAAAGGGTATTTTCGATGGGTTGGGAGTTTTGGACAAGACGCCTCCGGATAGAGACCGTCAGATTTATACAGAGCTGCGGAGCACTTCCTTTCGCCTGTGAGTGGTGCATTTGTAGAATTTGTTACCACAGGCAGCTGTGAAGGCCAGGTCGTTGGGAGTATTCAAGGCGAGGAATGAGTGGCAACGGCATCAAAGGTTACAATGGGGTCTTTTAAGAGCAACTTAGACAGGTACATGGAGCTGAGGAAAATAGAGGGCTGTGCGCTAGGGAAACTCTGGGTAGGGTTCATGGTCCGCACAACGTTGTGGGCCGAATGGCATGTAATGTACTGTTCATTTCTGTGTTTTATGTGCTAAATTACGGGGAAAATGCCGCGGAGTGGGAGTAAGGAAGGGAACAAAGAATCAATCATAACTGAATGGTGGAGCAGACTCGATGGGTCAAATGGACTAATTGTGCTCCTGTGTCTTATGGTCTGAAGATCCATCCGTCACGAACTGGCCGGGCTGTGATGATCTGAGGAATACAGCAACAGTTCATTCAGCAACACCTGAATCCCGGTGGAGGATTGCAACATTTATGGATAAATAATCAGATTAATCCCTTTTTATATATTAGATACTACGGAATCAAAGAGAGTGGACGGCAAATGCATGATACACGAGGCATAATTCTTCCGTGAACGCAATAATAATTTTCAGTTCAGTTTTCAGTTGCACAGAGTTGTGAAGAAGATGATGAGGGGCATTCATCGTGTGGGTGGTCAGAGGCTTTTTCCCAGGGCTGAAATGGTTGCCACAAGAGGACACAGATTTAAGGCGCTGGGGAAAAGGTACAGAGGAAATGGCAGGGGTGTTTTTTACGCAGAGAGTGGTGAGTTCGTGGAATGAGCTGCCGGTCACGATGGTGGAGGCGGATACGATAGGGTATTTTAAAAGACTCCTGGATATGTCCATGGAGCGTAGAATAATAGAGGGCTATGGGTAAACCGAGTAATTTCTCAGGTCGGGACATTTCGGCACAACTCAGCTGGCCGAAGGGCCTGCATTGTGCTGTAAGTTTTCTGTTTTTCCATGTTTATATTCCCAAATAGCGGTCGCATGTTGCTCAATTCAAATACTACACCAAATAAACATTTTGATGCTGCAGGAGGAAATAATTCCGTTCGCTTTTATTTACAGATTTCTCCCGTTGCTGCGAACAGGTACTTCACTGCATATTTCAGCTCGTCCCTGAATTTTCTCTGTGACAGTCCATAGATACAAGTGTTGGTGCACATGCTGAGGAAAGACAGCATG
This sequence comes from Hemitrygon akajei, assembly GCF_048418815.1. Lineage (NCBI taxonomy): Eukaryota > Metazoa > Chordata > Chondrichthyes > Myliobatiformes > Dasyatidae > Hemitrygon > Hemitrygon akajei. Next base: position 697,793 of record NW_027332039.1, read on the forward strand.
AACCCGCATTGCTGCAGGATATAGGTCGGTTTGCTGAAATATCTGTCTGTGTAGGAATAGTTTTCCACTTGCCAGTTCATCGAATGTACGAGATAGGGCATCCAAAGTAATATGAAATTCGCAGAAAGAGCGAACAACAGTATCATTGACTTTCTCCGGTTCTGCACCTCTGGATCATGACGATTTCCGCCGCTTTTCCGAAGTACCTGGCGAACTCTATTTGTCGCTATCACCCGGTGGACGGTGGAAACATTAAATAAAAAAATTAAACAGATTGGCAGTGACGGTGTTGTGATGCCATGAAAGACCTGGTAGGCTTTCCACAGGGGTGAGGTGAGGTATTCAGCCACGGGGACACAACGCCATCGATCCATTGCAAAGTAAAATGGAACGGCCTGGGCACAACACGCCGCACTCACTGTTACTACCACCACAGTCGCTGTTCTCTCGGTGCAATATCGGTTCCGCAGCTTCTCACAGCAAATGGCGACGCACCGATCGAAAGTGAAAGCTACCGTCAGCCAAACGGAGCAGTCCCTGGTTGCGAGACTCACGACAAGTAGCACAGAACACGCCGGCGTTACGAGCAAGAAATGAGCAAACAAATAGATATAGTTTATCCTCTCTAATATAAGAACAACGATCACCACCATTAGATCGGCTGCCGCCATGGCCACAAGGTAGAGAGTGATGCATTTGGACAGACCGCATTTCCCCCGGAGCAAGATCACAATCGCCGTTAAATTAACTGCAATAGTTATATTAAAAAAACAATTACTATCAGGTACCGCAGAGTGATCGGTATGACTTGATTTGCGTTGTGTGAGTAGTAATGGATTGGATCATTGTCTCGAGTCTCTGCAAGGGTAACAGTCCCCCGGCGCTGACCAAGATGCGGTATGGCTGGCCCGACCAATCTGATTCTGAATTTTATTGCACAATTTTGATCTCTGCAGTTTCAAGTCCAAACGTTAACCATCAGAAGGAAAATCAGGAGTTGACAGCAGAGCGCCCACAATTGGCTCTGTTCAGGAGTGAACTAAGGGCCGTTTTCCTCTCCTGTAAGGCGAGGTTATAAGACACTGCCCCGAATAGGATGTTGTCTTGCAGAGAAGGGTAGAGGTAGTGGAGAGAGATTTTTAACCTAATTAAACTTCCTTAAAAGAGTATTTAATTAGATTTCATATAATTTTAAAAAATATATTTTTTTAAAAAGTCATGAATGCATTTCACTCTAAACCAGGAGATATTTGCAGGCCGTTGGCACAGCCTTCTGATCTCAGAAGATGTGAAACAGATCTGGTCACAGGGAGACAAACCATGAACGTTAAAGTCAGACGTTACACTTTGTGCGCTCTGTCCAGAAGAACGGAGATAACGGCGAGGCCTCCTGACTTTTACCAGGCAGAGAGAAACTACAAAATTACAAACAGGTAAATCATTAGAGTTTTACTGTAAGCGCTGCCAAGGCATACTTAATCACCGAAACATTCGTGGGAAATCAACATGCTCACAGACACATCAATATTAATTTAAAAACAATAGCTGGACATTAAGTTCAGTGGATTCAATAAATTGTTGCTTATATAGTTCTGTTGATATTGAAAAAGAAACAAAAAATTGAATCACCTAACGATTGAGACTGTTATTGTAATAACCATTAGAACATAAGACAAAGAAGCATCATTTGGTCATTTGGCCCATTGAGTCTCCACGGACATGTGGTCATGGCTGATACATCTTCCCTCTCTGTGCCAATCTCTTGTCACCCCCGAATCCCTTTATGTTCTCACCAACCAACCTCTGCCTTAAATAGACATCAAGACGTGGCATTCACAGCAGCCCCTGAAAACGACGGCAACCAATTTACCATTTTCTGGGTAAAGGATACGCTACACCCTCATCTCCATTCTGAATGGGCTTCCCTCTGTTCTGAGGTCGTTTCCTCCGGTCACAGTCTCCCCGACCATGTGAAACATCCTCTCCTAATCCACTCTATCAAGGCCAGTCATGAGTTGATAGGTTTCAAGTAGGTCACCGTTTTCTCTTCCGATTTCTAATGAAGAGTGTCCCATCAAACTCTTTTCATATGATAATCCGTTCATCCAAGAATCATTTAATTTGCGCACCTCATACTTTTGTAGTTCCTCTCCATTTAGAACATAGCCAACTCTTTCATGTGACAATACACTTCCCGACACCAAATTCCATCTGCCACGCCTTCGCTCATTCTCTAAATCCATCTCAGTCTTACTGTGGCCTCTCTACTTTCTCAACACTACCTGCCTCTCAATCTGTCTTCATATTGTCAGCAATCTTTACAACAATGCCATGAATTCCATCAACCTGTTTATTTAAATATAACATTAAATCAATCTCATTCAACACAGTCCCTGTTAAATAACACTAGTCACCGTCAGTCAACCAGAAAAGGATCCCTATTTCCCCACACTTTACCCCCTGCCCATCACCCGCTATTTTATCAATGCTAGAGGATTCCATATAATACCATGGGCTCGTAGCTTGTTCAGCAGACACATGAGTGGCTCCCTGTGAAAGTTTTACCGAAGATCTATGTACACACCAACCGGCTCTTCTTTTTTTTATTTTGCTTTTTATATCTTCAAAGAATTACAACAGATTTGTCAGGCAAGATTTTCTCTTGAGGACACCATCGCCTATTTTATCACGCGCCTCCAAGAAACCTGAAACCACATCCTGAACGATTGTCTTCACCAGCTTCACAACACCTGTGTTCAGACTAACTGGCCTCGCATTTATTTTATTCTGCCTCTTTCCCTTCTTTGAGAGTCGAATGACATTTGCAACATTCCAGTCGTCAGGAGCCATTCCAGAAGCTGGTGACTCTTGACACATAATTACTAACACCCCACAATTTATTAATCCACCTTTTCCGAACAGTGTGTGTGTGTGTGTGTGTGTGTGTGTGTGTGTGTGTGTGTGTGTGTGTGTGTGTGTGTGTGTGTGTGTGTGTGTGTGTGTGTGTGTGGTTTTACACTTGATATTCCTTTGCTCTGCCCACTGTAATTCCACACCATCCAAATGTTTGCCAGTTATTTCTAAAGATTTGATTTCATTTTAACAACAGAAGAACTCGGCTCCCTTGCCTTCCGATACAATGTGTATCGTTGGACATTTATCTTCCAGCGTTAATCTTCTTTTAGCCACGAGTCAGTGATGCCTGCATCATCATACAGTTCAGTCAGTAAACGTGATACAAGCTAATCTACTTGATCCCGTATACAGCGCGCTTTCAAGTGTAAAACCTTCAGTCCTGCCTTCGCTGTGCTCGGTTCTGTCCACCTTTTACGTTTCAATGGATCTGGTTGACTACAGCTTCGTCCTACGATTATACTTTACTTGCTTGGAGTCTCACTACTCATTACCTTTGTTTGTAAACGAACTGCTTCCTCTTCAACACCATCACTCCTGCTTCCATCCGCCTACCATCGAATAAAAATCAACCAGACAGCTGCAGCTTGCCTGCCCGCAAGGATATTGGCTCCCATTCGGGCTCAGGTCGTGCCATCCCTAGTAGAAATCCCAAAAATCCATGAATCTGAGCCTCCGCCCCTCCACCAGTTCGTCGTCCACGCATCCACCTGCCAAATCACCCGATTCGTATTCACACTGGTACGTGACACAGACAGCAAATCAGAGATTACTACGCTGGATGTCCTGTTTCTCAACCTTTCTTCCTAACCTCAAGCTTCCTCAAGCTTACTAACCTCTCTCTTCAGTTCCCCCTCAACTTAACCACCTGTGTCACTGGTGCCAAAATGTACCTGGACTTCCGGATGCTCACCCTCGCCCTTCAGAATACCTCGGAACAGATCCGGGACTTCCGTGATGCTGGCACCAGGAAGACAACCATCGGTTTGGATCTATCGCGCCCCCAGAATCTCCTCTCTGTTGCTCTGACTGTAGAATATCCAATGAACACTACAGTCACTTTTAGCACTCTACTCTGCAGAGCCACTGTACCAAAGATTAGTCACTGCGGCTCCCTGCAGTATCTGAAGTTGTAAAATTATAATTGCGGGGAATGGCCACAGGTGTACTCTGCACGGGCTGTGAATTTCCCCTTCTTCTCATGACAGTCGCACAGCTACTTCCTCCAGCAATCGAGAGACATCGAGAGGAACAGATACACATTGTATTCCCTCCCCTCAGCCGACAATCGCGCTGGAAGGGATAAGGTAATGGAGTAACGGCCGCCGCCCCTGGTTTTAGGACAAAGGTATTCTTATTTGGGGAAACATGGGGAAATAATTCTCTACTCCTCGAACAAATGTTGGGTTTACTTCGGTATTGAGGAAAAAACCTGGAGAAAGTGTCATGATTCCTGATTGGACAAGAAACAACAGATATGAAGACAACTTAACTGAAATATTCAGGGTGGAGGTACCTCGGAAGGTTGAACACACTCTTAAGTAATTCAATTGCAATTACAAAAGCGACGTGAAACGATATTACCATTGATTTCCTTCACTCGGTAGCACTACACAACCTTTATATGTTATCACACCAGAAATGTAATGTACATAGAGAAGGTATTTTGTTATAATTCCCTCAGTTTGTGATGACAACAGGGGAAGTATCCATTTTACATGGAGGGAGAGGGAAAAACTAATGAAACTTTGCGATCTAATAAATACTTACGACACATCGAATCTCTTTCTCCCTGCAGTAAACTTTCAGCTTATTATGAGCGGAATTGTGCCGGGGCTGCCCGAAGTCAGAGAGAGAGAGATATCACGGCACAGTGCGGTCTCAACGCTGGCCGAGCCTGAAGAGTCATTGCTGTCACTGTCATGAGGCTGCGTGAAGGAGTATATTTGTGGGCTGCCCTGGGGAAGTCCATCTGAAGAGTCTCGACGCGAAACGTCGAAAAGGTTTTCCTTTCCATGGACGCTGCCTGACCTACTGACCTCCACCAGCATTGTGAATGTGGTATTTCCCTCTTTGCGCATTTTGTAAACATATTTCAACTTTCCCGGCATTTGTTGTTTTAACAGTACTACAACGTATAATGTATGCTTAATCGATATTACATTAATTTATATAAATGTATCAAACACCTCAATTATATCCCCGGATGAAATCAAACCAGTAAATATAGGCGAATTATATTTGGAATCTAACTGAACTGTGAAGATTTATTTTCATCGTTCAAGAACAAAGGAAAGCGCACTGGACAGCATATGCACCTTGAGCATCAAAATACTATTAATCTACGATGCCCCGAGCGCGATATAAAGACATGGCATTACCTGGAACAGCGAGTGCGGCAAGCACCGGGCAGTAAATTCTGACGATATTATAAATTGTGGAATATCCCATTTTCTAACTCAAACAGCGATTAGTTGTACAAATTGTCCCAACTGCCAGCATGCACTAGTTTGAGGAGTTCTTATACATCAGTGGAAAACAAGGTTAAATCAGTCAGTGTTCCCCTTGGGATCATTAGACACAATCCACTGATCAAACACAAAGTGTCAAATATTATTAGTGATTGTCTCATTGTCCACCATCTTTAGTTCGTCGAGGAAAATTAGAAAGACCTTCTTTTGATGTTACCGTGAAGCATTTTCAGTGACGAGGGTTAGTGCAGTTCTGTTTCACTGTTAAAAGAGAGAGAAATAAAGAACAGCAAACGCTGTCTCCTTTAGTTATCGATCAATTCTAAATTGTTAGAAACAGGTGAACCAGTAAGACGAAGTGTGTTCAATGTGGGTGAAATGTGAGGTGAGCCTTCCTCGGAGAGCCCAGCTTAGTAGCCTGTCTTGTCTTTCCACTGCCTCCAACGCTTCTGGCGACAAATTCAGCCGGTTACATTTTGGATGAGAATTCTGATTGCTTTCCTGAATATCCAGTGACTTTACAGAGTCGAACAAATCTGAGCACCTGCAGAAACTTCCCCGACAGGAAAACGTCTGGACACAGATCACCACTCGCAGGCAACAGAAATCCCACCTCAACTCTGTTCTAACAGACGCTCCTCTGTTCTGTGCCATGTAGACCAGGTGGTGAAGGGTGAGCGCGACATGTTTACTCTCATCATGGAGGCTTTGGGGGAGTCAGAAAAGCCTTCAGTAGCTGAAAATGTATTAAGTATGCATTTAAATGTATACTTAAATATAAATGTATTAAATGCCATCAGACTCCTCAATACACAGAGCCTGGGCTGACAGCAACTTACTGCCATCTACTGTGCCTATTGTCTTTTTTATTATTTATTGTAAAGTCTACACTGTTTTGTGCACTTCATGCAGTCCTGGGTAGGTCTGTAGTCTAGTGTAGTTTTTTTCTGTGTTTTTTTACGTTGTTCAGTGTAGTTTTTGTACTGTTTCATGTAGCACCATGGTCCTGAAGAACGTTGGCTCGTTTTTACTGTGTCCTGTACCAGTCATGGTCGAAATGACAATAAAATGACTTGACCTGACTTGAAGTAGGGCGCACATGTATCACCGCGCCGTTCTGGTCGCCTCACTGCATTAAGGACGTCATTAGCTGGAAAGATTAGATTGGCGAGTGATGTAATTAACAGCAATAAGACATATATAATTACAATAAAACATTATTAGTTGCTGCAGAATGATCAGTGTAACTTCATTTTTGTTGCATGAGTAATAGTCGAACGGGCTGTAGTAAGGATAACAGGTGCACTTGTGCCGAAAGGGATGCGATGCGTGTGTCCCCTTCAATCTGATTCTACATCATAATGCACAATTTAGATCTCGTTCGTTTTGCATAGTTGTTAACTATCACAAGGAAAGCCAGAGGCTGCCAGCAGAGCGCCCTCAAGGGGCTTTGTTAAGTAGTGAACAAAGGGCCGGATTCCAGTCCCGGAAGGCGAGTTTATGAAGTGTTGTCCCGAATAGGCTGGCATGTTACGGAGACGCCACAGGTAATGGAGAGGTTGACTTTAAAATCAGATGATATGTCGTAATTACGCTTCTTTAACATAGTTTATTTTATTGCCTTACATTTAAAAGGAGTTTAGTATATAATTACATCGACAAAAAGTCATGAACAGACCAATAAAGAAATAAACTCCTTTATTCCTCCAAAGAAGAAAGGTAGGATCACTTAAGGAAGGTTTGAATAAATAATTTCGATAACTTACACCACAAACTTTAATCTTTTTAAGATTAAAAACAAATACGAAACTGGAATCAAATTCGTAATGACTGCTTAATCACAGGGTATAAATTTAAATTAGTAGTTTTGGCCAGTTGTACAGGTAGAGAAGCTCCTGGTAAAGAGGTTACGTAAAGGTGTTTCACAGCATTCAATTCCAAATCAGCCCAAGGTGGTCGTTCAATTTATCAGCCCAATATAAACAAAAACACATATAACGTCTATTAACAGCCCAATAATACATTCTTAAATTCGGAGCTCCATCCTTTTTTAATTTTTGTAAATGATATTCTTGGTCTTGTATTATTCCAAACAAAAGATGAAATAACAGAGTCAACTTGATCAAAAAAAATTCTTAGTTTAAAAAACAGGGATATTTTGAAATACCTATAAAATTTTTGGTAAACTCTTCATTTTAACTGCATGAATTCGGCCGGCTAATGAAAGTGTAAGTGGATACCATCTACAAAGTAATTGCTTCATAAAATCCACTAAAGGAATCAAATTAGCTTAATAAATGTCTTTATGATTTTTAGTAATATTAATACCTAAATATTTAAATGAGTCCGTAACTCTAAAAGGAATGTGATCATATATAGAAGCAGAATCATTTAGGGAAAATAATCCACTTTTATGAAAGTTTAGTTTATATCCAGAAAACTTGCCAAATTCGTTTAATAGTTTCAATAAACTAGGAATGGATTCTTCAGGATTCGAAATATAAACTAAGAGATCGTCAGCATAAAGGCAGATCTTATGAATAGTCCCATTTATGAAAATTCAATGAATATCTTTAGCTTCACGGAGTGCAATAGCCAAGGTTCCCAGCACCAAATTAAATAACAAGGGACTTAATGGCCATTCTTGTCTCGTACCCTGAGAAAGCCGAAAAAAGGGAGATCTGCAATTATTAGAAATAACAGTAACAGTAGAGTTTTATATATCATTCTGATCCACTTATTAAAATTAATACCAAAGCCGAATTTCTCTAAAACATTTTAAAAAGTGTTTCCATTAAACTCTGTCAAATGCCTGTTCAGCATCGAGAAAGACAACACATTGGGGAGTGTTAGGAAAGGATGAATATATAACATTTAACAGTCTCCGAACATTAGAGAAGGAATAACGGCCTTTTACAAAAAATGTTTGGTCTTGAGAGAGAATTTTAGCCTCAAATTCTCCAGCCGATTAGCCATTATTTTTCAAAGAATTTTAGCATCCACATTTAAGAATGAACTAGGTCTATATGATGCACAGTCAGTGGAAGGCCCTTTATTTTGTTGATTTCAGGCTTACGTCCTGTGCCACGTGCAACCTGGCTAAGAACTGGGAAGGCAGTACAGTTAAACTTGCAGCGAAGCAGTTGGTGCAGCGGGGTAGTTTCAGATGTCGGGATCATTGAGCTCCCTTCACTGGCAGGTAAGACCGGTGTCATGGCAACAGGCTACACCTAAGATAACGTTGTTTCTCTGGCAGTGCCTGGGAGAGTTTTAAATCATGTGGCATGATGGTGGGAATCAGCAGATATCATTCCACGGACGGTAGGGGGAAGGTCGAGCAATGTTGAAAGGAAGTCCCGTTCTGGCAAGGACAATGGTGGGACAGAGGCGATGTAATATTCATTGACTGATGACGTAAAATAGCACAGAGTGGAGTTACAAAATCAAACACACCGCTGTACAGATAAGACATAGAGAAACCAATCCACATTGTGAAGTCGCAGCCCAAAAATGACCACACTCAGTCCGGTGTAGACAGGGAGCTTCGCTAGCCCGTTTCAACACGAGGAAGGCACTGCTGCACAAACCAGATCTTGGATGCACAGACTCGGCCCAGTACAATTCCAACACTACGCAGCAGGAAATGGACATGCAGACAGCAAACACGGTGTTGCGGGGACACAGACTTCCACAACATCAATAAGCTGCGGATTTTGCAGATATATCTCAGCTATAATCTCGAGGCCAGCCCCTACTACCAGCTCCCCCAACATCCCAGCACCTAAACCTCCCCACCGCAACCATCCCCATCCCCGAGGGACACACACGACGCTGTGTAGAACTAATCAGGTGCTCCCCATTAGGGAAATGTGCTGTACTAAACCAGTCCTGCACGAATGGGACACACACAGACTGTGCATAACCGAACGCAATCTGCAGCGAGCACTCAGACCTGCTCGCACTCAGCAATGTAGTGCACAGTTGTAACCGGGTACATCTCCAGCGCTTCAATGATAGGAAATTGTAGGAAAAGCACAGACGCTGGACTGCAATTCATCGATACGAGCGATCATCTCACTCCCACTTTGTGTATTTTAGGATATACGGAGAGGCCTCATAAAGTGGAACCTCCGACATCACATCAAGTTCGCAACAAAGGCATATCTCGAGACTCCACATGAGAGTCTCCATATGGTTATAATAAACAGCCAAATAAATCGCTTGTGTTTTAGCATCGATTGAAACCGATCCTACTTTCGAAAAGAAGAGAATTGGAACAAATTATCCAGCTGGAGAGATGTAGCTTGTGGAGCGCAACAGGGATCATTCGTGGCCTCCTGTGCGGTGCTGTGAACAGGTTGGATGGTTCATACAATGAGGCACGGTGAGGTGGAGCACTTGAATACGGAACGGAACAGACGGATAAAGTTGGAGCTGTTCAGCAGGTTCACGCAGTATCTATGGAGAGGCATAAATAGGAAATGTTTCGTCCAAAACCCGCATCAGGATGATCCAGCCCAGGTGTTGGTCCCATCCTGGGTGTTTAGAGATAGGGAGGATACAATGTCTGTGATCCTTCAAGAGGAACACAACCATGTTCTCGGCTCTGGAGGCTTGCGCGCTTCAATGCTAAACAGGCCAAACGGTGGAGACCAGACTAAGTGTGGTCCAGCGGTTCTCCTGCCTTAGGTGTTCACCTCAGGGCTAAGAACCATGACTGGTCAAAAATAGGGGAACAGTGATGAAGATTCCTTCTTCCCTGTGTACGAGCAAGGTCAGACAGAGATGGAGGATGTTCATTGCTTCGCTAAGCGACAGCGGCTTAATGGGCCGTAAGTCATGACTGTGATCAGACTGGACTAGAGGCCTCCCAAATCTGACAAGAGGTACGGGAACATGAAGTAGGCAGTGCATGGAAAGACAAATGCAACAGAGTGGCTGCAGCGGCGTATTTTCTTTTCCCTAGGGCTCCATTTGAGCCCCACATATGTCCTTTTACTTTACCCCTCTAACCTTAATCTCATACCCTTTGATATTATGCCTCTTTGTCCTAGGAAAATGGCAGCTGTTCGCGACCTTATCTATGACTCACATAATCTTACAAACGGATCGGTTACATTCCTCAGTCTTCACTGCTCCAGTGAAAACAGTCAAGTTCCTTCAGTGTACATCAGTGCCTGTGACAGTAATAAACCGGTTTAACAACTGATCACATCCCCTCTCATCCCGCAGCATCCTATCAAACCCCTGCTGCACCCTCACCAAACCCGGCGCGTCTGTGCTATATCGGGCGCCCAGAACCGGTTATAATATTTCTGATACAACCTCACAGAGATTTATGAAGCAGTTGCATGACTGCTTCCTCAGCTCAGTGTATTGACGACTACAGCCCGTCCTGGCAGATACATTGTTAACTACCCCGTCCCGTCGGAAGCCACTTTCAGGAAGCTACAGACATGGACCCTGGGTTTCTCTCTCCGTCCATCTTTTCAGAGCCGTCTAATTGGCAGAGTTGTATTCCGCATCCTTTGCTCTCTAAGTTCCAATGATGGATCCCTGTCTTGATCAGACTCCATCTGGTGATGCTCTTCTCACAAAAGAATATATCCTGCTGTATTTTGTCTAAACCATCCACTATAACACCAACATTTGTATGATCCACAAACCTAGAATTGCGCCCACACACGCGATACGAGAGAATATGCAGCTGCTGTAAATCCACGGCAACACACAGAAACTGCTGCAGGTTCTGCTGCTGAACGGTGTAGAGTTGGGTAAGGGAGAAATACAAAGAGATCTCGGAGTCCTTGTTCATCAGTCACTGAAGGTGAATGACCAAGTGCAGCAGGCAGTGAAGAAGTCCAATGGAATGTTGGCCTTTATTACAAAGGGAATTGAGTACAAGAGCCAGGAAAACCTCTTGCATTTGTACAGAGCCCTGGTGAGACCACGCCTGGAGTATTGTGTACAGTTTTGTTCTCCAGGGTTAGGGAAGGACATCCTGGCTGTAGAGGAAGTGCAGCGTAGATTCACGAGATTAATTCCTGGGATGTCTGGACTGTCTTACGCAGAGAGGTTAGAGAGACTGGGCTTGTACACGCTGGAATTAAGGAGATTGAGAGGGGATCTGATTGAAACATATAAGATTATTAAGGGATTAGACAAGATAGAGGCAGGAAATATGTTCCAGATGCTGGGAGAGTCCAGTACCAGAGGGCATGGTTTGAGAATAAGGGGTAGGTCATTTAGGACAGAGTTAAGGAAACATTTCTTCTCCCAGAGAGTTGTGGGGGTCTGGAATGCACTGCCTCGGAAGGTAGTGGAGGCCAATTCTCTGGATGCTTTCAAGAAGGAGCTAGATAGGTATCTTATGGATAGGGGAATCAAGGGATATGGGGACAAGGCAGGAACCAAGTATTGATAGTAATTGATCAGCCATGATCTCAAAATGGCGGTGCAGGCTCGAAGGGCCGAATGGTCTACTTCTGCATCTATTGTCTATTGTCTATTGGAACTCAGCAGCCGTGCAGAATCTGCGGAAAAAAAAGAAAACAGTGGGAGTTTCGGGCCGAGACCCTTCGTGATGACAGAATTACCCACGTCTCAATTCATGTCTCAATGCAAGTCAGAGATCTCCAGAGAGGTTATGTCCAATCGACAGTATTCTCTGTCCTTTTCTGAAACATAGAATCTAACAGGTTATAGTTCCAACCGCATTTGGAGTGGTCTGAGCAGTTGTAGGGCCCAAATAGAATAGAATAGAATATAGACCACTTAGCATAGAACAGCACCGAGCAGTACAGGAAATTCTGCCCACCCTTTACGCTTCCAGGTGCGAGCATCCTGTCCGAAATATTTGCGTGTCTGACAGGCATAGAACGTGAACATGTCCCTCTCCCTATGTTTAAACTTCAATTAGATCTTCAGGAGCAGATGATTTCTTACAGGGTGTTTTCCTTCAGTGGATAATATCCGGCATTTGCTGCCAGTGGATATGGTTAAATCAGATATCAGAGGGTGTTTACGAGCCTTTCCAAACGGAAGCTTGAATAGGCAAGGCATAGAAAGTTATTCGCTGAGGGGTTGAGTCTGGTGTGGTCATACAAACGGCTGACGGCTGCCTCTGTTGACAGTGCTGCTCATCCCCGGATGTACTCAAGACCTTCATTAGGCGTCCTGCAATGTGAAATGTTGGTGGGCACGAGGTCGTCTGTATCGATAACAGATGTTAAATCGCAGCGATGTGTTCACAAGGACACCCAGGTCTCTCTGAACGTTTCACTCTGACCTCATGTAAAATGTGCCCTTCTTTTCCACTTATCTGCCCGGAACGGATGAACTCATATTTTCATCCGTTCTCTTCCAACTGCCACGTCTTCACCCATCCGATTACCCTGCCAACAACCACCAAATATCCATTGCAACCTTTTCCCCACTGACACTGCCATCCAGCTCTTCATATGACAAGTCATTCAGTCCTGGAATCATTTTCGTGAATGGCCTTTGAACCTTCTCCTGTTTCAGCACATCCTTTCGGAGTTGACTGGATCGAAACGGTTCACAACACTTGACGTGCAGCCTCAGCAGTGTTTTATAAAGCTCAACATTAAATTCTTGCTTTTATATTCTAGTCTTTCTGAAATTAATGGAAGCATCGCGTTTGCCTTCGTCGCAACTGATTCAACCTGCAATAAAGCTTTAGAGAATCCTGCACTCGGACTTCCAAGTCCCTCAGCACCTCAGTTGTTGTTGGATATTTGTTCATACACTCCCCGACAATGTATTTCATCCGTCACTTCTTTGTCCATTCTCCTCATCGGTATCCGTCCTTCCGCGGCTTTCTGCTTCCTCAAACTTACCTAGTCCTCCTTCTATCTTTCTAAAGTCTCCCTACTTGACCACAAAGTCATCAGTGACTTCAGCCACATTATTGATATATACTGTAAAAAGAACCGATCCTAATACAAACCCCTGTCGGATTCAGCCCTGCAATCACCGGCATCAGCCAGAAATGCTCCCTGTGATCCTGCTCTTTGATTCCTGCAAATCAGACACTGCTTTACCCATGTTATTGTTCTTCATGTAACAACATGCGCTCTTCACTTGTTAGGATTCAAAAGTGTGTATTTTCCCCATTCAATCGAGAGTATAATAGATTAGATTAGATTATGAGGACACTCAATCCTCGTTTATTGTCATTTAGAAATGCATACATGCATTAAGAAATGATACAATGTTCCTCCAGAGTGATATCACAAAATTAAAACAGGACAAACCAAAGACTCACACTGACAAACCACATAATTATAGCATATAGTTACAGCAGTGCAAATCAATACCGTAATTTGATGAAGGCAGTCCATGGGCATGGTTTAAAAAAGATCTCAAGTCCCGATCGACTCCAATCGTCTCGACATCAGGCAGCAAAAGGAGAATCTCTCTCTGCCATAAACTTCCAGGCACTGACTACTAATGTCTCGGAAGTACCAGACGACAGCAGACTCCGAGTCCGTCCGAAAAAATTCGAGCCTCCGACCAGCCCCTCCGGTACAGCCTCCCGGGCGCCATCCTCTGCCTAGTGCCCTCGACCTCGCCCCGTCCGCCAAAATAAGCAAAGCCGAGGTCTCGGAGGCCTCTTCCGGAGATTCACGACCGCACAGTAGCAGCGGCAGCGAAGCGGGCATTTCAGAAGTTTCTCCAGATGTTCCTCACGTCTGTCTCCATCAAATCAGTATTGTGCACAGATCCCTACTTAACACGGAACAGATATCCATTCTCCAGAGAGGCCGCGCGCGCTGAGTCGCGCCGCCATCTTCTCCTCCGTCCTCTTGATTGTAGATATTCGCTCTGCATGTCTGTGACTTGCATGGAGATATGGGTGGTTGCACTTCTGTCCTGACAGAAACGTTCAATGTTTTCTCTTTTCCGTAGACACTGCCTGGCCTGCTGAGTTCCTCCAGCATTGTGTGTGTGTGTGTGTGTTGGTTGGATTTCCAGCAGCTGCAGATGTTCTGGTGCCCTGTGTGTGGGTGGAATGCTCTGTCTGTGGATGATACAAAGATTAGTGGCATTATGGATTGTTTAGAAGGGATACAGCAGGATATATTTCCCTTGCGGATGTGTTGAGAGAATCACCAGATGGGTTTATTGAGAACAAGTCTGTGTCGTTGCATCATTGAAAACCAAATGATAAGAGACAAAACACCGCTGATGATACGACTTTAAACAATTCGACGGACAGAGAAACTTTCGCGTCCAAATCTGTATCCGACTGAAATTGACTCCCATATTGATGGAGTGACTGAGAAAGCACATGCCGTGACGGGCTCTGGAGCAGGGAAAGCTGGGGAAAGCTCCTGATACCAGTTTATGAGACCCAGACAGTCACAGATTGGGGAGCGAACAGCTGTCATTCTCAGGGAGCTAAAGGGTATCATATCACAGGCCATGAGCTTGAGGTTAGACGGGTGACTTCAAAGGACATGTGTTGGGCACTAATGTAGTCGCAGGGAAAATGAAAGTCGCCACTGCGGCTACTCTGTTGCTTTTATGTCTTTCCATGCAGTGTCTACATGCAAGTGTTATGCAGTTGCTCCACTGACCCTCGTCGGCATTTGGGAGACCTCTGGTACAACCCGATCATTGCCCGTTGCTCCCTTGGCTTTTAGAACAGCAATAATGGTTCCCCTTCTCTGTCTGTCCTTGGTAACACACAGGTATAGAAATATTCTGCATTGATGTTTTTACCACTCATGCTTGCTAACCCTGAGCTGAACTCCGTACCTGGAGTACGGGTTGACCACTCTTGGTCTGGCCTCTACCGTTTGACGTGTTTGGCAAGGGTGATTATACCCAGAGTCCAAGCACAAGTTCCTGACTCCAGCCAGCACAGCTCTCGGCCGCACTGAAGCCCGTAACTCTCCAAGCCCCTTGTGGTCCTCCTGAAGGTTCACAGATATTTCAGTTTCCGTATCGCTGAACACAGGAAGTTCAGTGGTTGGAACCTGCACCAGGGCTGGATCATCCTGATGCGGTTTTCGGCCAAAACTCTCAGAATTTATTTCACTCCATAGTTACTGCCTGAACCTGTGGAACTCCTCCAGGAATGCGTGTGTGTGACGTTCCGTATTACAATGCTCCACCGTACAGTGTCACATTGAATGAACCCTCCAGCCTGTCCTCGGGGCCACGTAGAAGATCATGAATAATCCCTGTTGCGCTCCACAAGTTACATCTCTCTCGCTGGAAAACTTATTACAAATCTGTGTTTGTTTTTTTGCGAGTAGAGCAGGCCTCAATCCATGGTAAAAAAACGTCTAATATTTACATGATTTTTTGTTTTTACTTATAACCCCATATCTCAAGTGGAGACTTGAAATCCACCTTTTGTGAATTGGAGTTCAAGTCAAGAAGTTCAATATAACAGTTCTCTCATGTTTACGCTGCAAGATACCCAGGAGGCAGGAGATCGGTCCTATCTCCTGTCAGTGTTTTACTGATTTCTGTCCTTGGCAGTGCTGGTGTTGTACTCGGTTCTAAAAGTGGACAAGATTGCCGAGTGCGAGCTAGTTAGAGTGTTCACTGCATAGCGCGTTGCGTTATTTACAGTATGTGTATGTCTTCATGTATAGAGTTCATTGCCCTTACAGAACACTTCTGATTATTTCTGTACTGTTCAGTTTCTGTGTGTACGGGTTGGGCGGACTGGGGGGAGGGGTGGGTGTTGGGGTGGGGTCTGGGGGGAGAGTGGGTGTTGGGATGGGAGGGAGTGGCGGGGCGGTGGGAATTGGGCTGAGCGGACTGGGGGGAGGGGTGGGTGTTGGGGTGGGGTCTGGGGGGAGGGTGGGTGTTGGGATGGGAGGGAGTGGCGGGACGGTGGGTGTTGGGGTGGGGGGAGTGGGGTCTTTCTTGTGTTGAAATATTCTGGTGTAAAGCTCCCTGTCCACATTGGGCAGTGTCTGTTCTGTGCTGAGTTGGGAGTCAACATGTAGATTTCGTTTTCCATGTCTTATCTGCACAGCCGAGTGGTCGGTGCTGTGAACGCGCTCTGTGGTGTATCGCTACAGAAATAAACAAACAATTCAGTACTTCCGTCCACCATTATTCTGTTCAATTCCGTTCCGCATGACTCGATCGCCCCTTCACCGGCCACTAAATGGTATCTGCTGAGGTGCAGCATCGGTGTGAGACCTGGCCACACAACTGTAAAATACCAAGTGTTGCCAGCGAACCCACTGGTTAGGGTTGCTGCGCCCCTTCATCTTAGATGATGCCCCTCGTTATTGTAACGGACCCACCTGCCTTGGAAGAGAGCCCAATGATCCCCAAAACAGAAAGTATCTCACTGAACCGACTACTCAGCCACACATTTAACTGCACCACCTTCCCAGGTCTCAGCCCGCTTTCACGCAGAACAGGGGGTAATCCTGGGAACAACACAATAAAGGACATTCTCACTGTGTCTGCTCGGACTCAATCTTAGCACTGGCATCAGTGAAGTAACGCTTCATTCTCAAGGATTACTCATGGCCGCTGTGTGTGCCTTTGACTGACTCAGCAACAACACAGAACATCATTGCACATGAAGAGCCCCTCAGCTCACGATGTCTGTCCTGTGCCAAATAAAACTAAATCTCCTCTGCTTGTGTTTCAATATCTCCCAGGTTCCTACATACTCATGTGCCCATCTGAAAGCTCTTAATCACAGTATTGGAAATACTTCCACCAGCGCGTACCAGGCACCGTCTAATCTCAACGTAAAGAAATAATCTGGGACGCACACGTTTGAAATTACCCTCTCTCTCAGCTTAATGCTGTGACTTCTGGCAACGGACATTTTCCTAATGCTGAGTGTTTACTCCACTGAGGTCGCCAATATTTTACTAAATTCCGTCAAGCCTCTCCTCAGCCCGATAACCACCGAGGGGAACAGTCCCCGCTGGTCTAACTGAAACCCTCTGGTCCAGACAATATCCAAGAGAAATATCTGCACCATGTTCAGCTAAATTACATCCTTCCGACGGTGTGGTGACGGGAACTGCACACGGTGATCCAAGTACGACCGGAATAATAATTTCGACAACTACAACACGATATTCCAGCACCGCTGACGCCTCTGTATATTTTTTTGAAAATTTACTAGTTAATGCTGTCGCCAGGGGCATTAGCAGCACCGGACTGACAAGACAGCCACTAAACTGTCCCAAGGAAGGCATATTGCTCATTTTACCCACATTGAACTCAGTTCGTGATACTGGCAATGTTATATTGATCAGCAAACTGAAGGAGATAGATAGATAGATAGATAGATAGATAGATACTTTATTCATCCCCATGGGGAAATTCAACATTTTTTCCAATGTCCCATACACTTGTTGTAGCAAAAACTCATTACATACAATACTTAACTCAGTAATAATATGATATGCATCTAAATCACTAACTCAAAAAGCATTAATAATAGCTTTTAAAAAAGTTCTTAAGTCCTGGCAGTTGAATTGTAAAGCCTAATGGCATTGGGGAGTATTGACCTCTTCATCCTGTCTGAGGAGCATTGCATCGACAGTAACCTGTCGCTGAAACTGCTTCTCTGTCTCTGGATGGTGCTATGTAGAGGATGTTCAGGGTTTTCCATAATTGACCGTAGCCTACTCAGCGCCCTTCGCTCAGCTACCGATGTTAAACTCTCCAGTACTTTGCCCACGACAGAGCCCGCCTTCATTAAAAAGAAATGAAGATGTATAATGATACAATGTATGTTTGTTGATTCAAGCATTGCAAAACAGAGCTGAACTAACCCTCTCCACGGAATATGTTTCGAAACAGCATTAAATTAATGTCCTTCTAATTCTCTTTGAAGAGCTAAATATAAACGACAATGACACAATAAGCAGTTACACTGCGTGTTTGTTCATTGGGTTGTGTCTAATCAGACGAATGGGAGCACGAAGGGATTTAAGCGCGGTTCCGACTGGTGTATAAGAACTCTTTGAATCAGAGCATGCGGGCATTTAGGACATTTTGTACAACCGATCGCTGCTTCACGTAGAAAATGGGATACCCCGCAATTTTCAACATCGTCAGAATTTACTACCCGGTGGTTGCTGCACTCGGAATTCCGGGTAATGTTATGTGTTTGTGTTACTCTCGGGGTATCGTAGACTAAATGAATCTTGATTTATTGCTGCATTTGCGGTCCAGTGCACTGGACGGTGAAAAGAAACCTTCACTCTAATTATAGTTCTACTTGTAATTCTCGTTAATTAATATGTTTAATCTTACACTGATGTATTATTTAGGTGTTTGTTACTGTTTTATACTATCGTGGACACAACTGTCTTCCAGAAATGTTTAAGTGTGTTTACAAAAAGCGCAGACCGAGACTACCGCACTCACAATGCCGGCGAAACTCAGTCCAACAAGCAGCATTTATGTAGAGGAAGAAATGTTCGAGGAGACCCTTCAGCAGGTCTTCATCAGAGGAGTTTACAAAGATACCACATCGCGTAACAACCTGATAGCGACAGTACTGACTTACCAGATCCGGTCAACGCTGAGCATGCCCAGTGACGTAATATCTTCCTCTGACGTCCGGCTTTCCCGGCACGATTCCTCTCATAAAATCCTCAAAGTTCACTGTAGGGACGAGGAAACGCGATGCACGTCAGTTATTAAATCCCAAAGTATTATCAGCTGTTCCCGCATCTCCCCGTGTTAAATTACTTCTTCCTCCCCTGTCATCATAAGCTGAGAGAATTGAAAAAAAAAATCGTCTATTTATGTTCCAGGTGGTTTAGGTTTAAAATTCAAATTAATACATAACCTCTGCAGTATTATTCAGTGAAATAATTAAATGGTAGAACGGTCCCGCGCCCTTTTCTATTTGTTCTGAAATTACATTAAATGTGGCCAACCCTCCGAGGTACCTCGATCCTGAATGTTTCAGTGGAGTTACCTTGGTATCTGCCATTGATGTTCAATCAGCGAACGTGACTCTTTCTCATGGGTCCTCCCCGATAGCGGAGAAAACGCAGCCATGCAGATGAAATATGATTTTTCAGAGTAGTCTGTCGGACAATTATTTATCTGTTTCTCCAAAGAAGAATAGGATTCTCCTCAAACCAGCGGCTGCGGCCATTACTCCATTACCTTGCCTTTCCAGCGCGACTGTCTGCTGAAGTGAGGAGTATCATGTGTGTCCTGTTGTATTAACCTCCCGTTCAGTGGCTTCCCCATTTCTCATTTTCTTTTTAACGATACCACCAATTATTATTGAATGTGCGGTATTTAATGTTCGGGCATTGCTTTCAAATTCATTTTGATTTTTATGAGCATGCGCATTGCCCACGATTAATTCACTGATCACAACTGTCTCGGCAAAGCTCTGTTTAGCTCACCCGTGGTGCCCATTCGCAAGTTTGGCATCTCTCTTTTCGTGGGCATCTAGTATTCAGGACACATCGCTGGTACGTCCCTTGTTCTGACAGAGAGCGTAGAGTGTGAATGTGGATTTAAAATGCATTCATGATCTTTATTCGATGTAGTTATGAAATAATTTCATTTTAAACTGAAGCCAATTAAATTATCGCTTTTAAAGAATTGTAATTACGTCATATTGTCTGAAATTAAAATCAATCTGTCCACCATCCGTGCCGCTCTCCGCAAGACGCTTTCCTATTAGGTACAGCTCTTGATAACCTCGCCTTCCCTGTCTGGGACACGGCCCGTTACTATCTACATAACAGATCCGCCTGAGGGTTAACTGTTGGATGTGACACTGGCGAGATGTAAATCGTGTATTAAGTGGAATGATACCCTGACACCAAACTATGGCCCGTTCAACTATTACTCACAGTAGGCAAATAAAGTCACACGAGTCATTCTGCGGTTACCGATGGTATGTTTTAATAACTTATTTCAGTTAATTTAACGGCGATTGTGATCCTGTCCCGCGGGAAGTGCGGTCTGTCCAAATGCATCACTCTCTACCTTGTGGCCATGGCGGTGGCCGATCTGATGGTGGTTATCTTTGTTATTATACTACAGAGTATAAATTATATCTATTTATTTGCTAATTTCTTGTTCGTAACTCCGACGTGTTCTCTGCTACTGATCCTGAGTCTCGCAAGCTTGGACTGTTCTGTTTGGTTGACGGTGGCTTTCACTTTTGATCGGTGCGTCGCCATTTGCTGTGAGAAGCTGCGGAACCGATATTGCACCGAGAGAACAGTGACTGTGGTGGTAGCAACAGTGAGTGCGGCGTGTTGTGCCCCGGCCATTCCATATTACTTTTCAATGGATCGATGGCGTTGTGTTTCTACAGCTGAATATTTCACATCACCCCTGTGGAAAGCCTACGAGGTATTTGACATCATCTTAACACCGTTACTACCAATATGTTTAATTGTGCTCTTTAATGTTTCAACCGTCAGACGTATCATAGCGACAAATAGAGTTCGCCAGGTTCTTCGAAAAAGCAGCGAGAATTGTAATGATCCGGAGATAGCAAACCGGAGAAAGTCAATGATACTGTTGTTCACACTTTCAGCCAATTTCATATTATTTTGGATGCCCTTTGCTGCGCATTCTGTGAACTGGCAATCCGTAAACTATTTCTACACAGACAGATATTTCAGCTCACCGTCATTCATCCTGCAGGAATGTGGGTTTATGCTGTCTTCTCTCAGTTGCTGCACCAACACGTGCATCTATGGCCTGACACAGAGAAAATTCAGGGAGGAGCTGAAGAATGGCGTAATGTATCTGCTTGTAGCAACGGGAAAGATTTGCAAATAAACTGCAAACACAATTATTCCTTCTTGCAACTTCAAAACGATCAATCAGAATAGTATTTCATTTGAGCTTCAGGCGAACCTGTTTTGGTATCTCACTGTTCAAACGATTTGCGGAAATTAGACAACAGGGTTTAAATTATTATCATCAAGGAAGGTATTTCACTTGGATATCGTGAAATTCTTTACATTTCTTATATATTATAAACCATTACATTTGATTATACCGTATCTAAGCATACGGACGGGAATGAATCTCACCCATTTGGAAGAGCATTTGATTTGAGTTTCAAGCGATTGCTATTTCAGAATCTTACTATTCAGTCAGTCAGCAGGTATTAGGGAACAGGGATTAACTTATTAGCATCTTATAACCATATAACAATTACAGCACGGAAAAAGGCCATCTTCTAGTCCATGCCCTCACCGAGTCCCACTGACCCGCACTCAGCCCATAACCCTCCATTCCTTTCCTGTCCATGTACCTATCCAATTTTATTTTAAATGACAATATCGAATCTGCCTCTACCAGTTCTACTGGAAGCTCGTTCCACACAGCTACCACTCTCTGAGTAAAGAAATTCCCCCTCGTGTTACCCGTAAACTTTTGCCGCCTAACTCTCAACTCATGTCCCCTTGTTTGAATCTCCGCTACTCTCAATGGGAAAAGCCTATCCACGTCAACTCTATCTATCCCCCCGCTAATTTTAAATACCTGTATCAAGTCCCCCCTCAACCTTCTACGCTCCAAAGAATAAAGACCTAACTTGTTCAACCTTTCCCTGTAACTTAGGTACTGAAACCCAGATAACATTCTAGTAAATCTTCTCTGTACTTTCTCTATTTTGTTGATATCTTACCTATAATTCGGTGACCAGAACTGTACACAATACTCCAAATTCTCCTTTACCAATGCCTTGTACAATTTTTACATTACATCCCAACTCCAATACTCAGTGCACTGATTTATAAAGGCCAACATACCAAAAGTTTTCTTCACCACCATATCGACAGCCCATATTGTCATGGAAAGACTTCTGACTGGGATGTCGTAAAACTTGAACAAACTGTGGCTGATTACAAGGTATCTGAGCATTTGAAAAGGAATTAATCTGATTCGTGCACTGGGCACACTATTGACAAAATCTCTGCATGGTATTAAAACACATAATATATGGAAATAAATTATTCTATAATCCGCAATTCATCATTATTGCCTTGGCGTTTACAGTATTTGTGTTTCATATTATTGTCTCTGAATATCAGCATCTGACAGTAAATGCAATATAATAGTTGTAGAATGATTTAGATGTTCTCCTCATCTCAGTAACATTTCCGAGCCAGAATAGTCCGGATTCGCGATGTAACAAGGATTCCTTTATACTTCCCAGTCACGAATGTGGCATGATCAGCAGGGGCTTGGTCTTTGTATTTAAGTAATGCTGACGGTTTGAAATACATTAATGCGAGCTGCTGGACTAATTGTCATGCTTTGGACATTGCGGAGGCATTAACAGTTGATATGCTTTGGTCATTTGGCGATTGTGGAGGGATTACTGATGATTTTTCAAGAATCGGTGGATTCTGGCATTGTACCGGATTTCTGGAAAATTGCAAATGTTACTCCGCCAGTTGAGAAGGGTGGGAGGCAGCAGAAAGGCAACTACGGACTTGTTAGCCTGACATCAGTGGTTGGGAAGATTTTGGAATCGGTTGTTAAGGATGAGGTTATGGAATACCTGGAGGCACACAAGATAGGCCAAAGCCAGCATGGCTTCCTGAAAGGAAAATCCTTCCTGACTAACCTACTGCAATTGTTTTGAGGAAATTACAGACAGGGTGGACAAATGAGATGGAATAGATGTGGTGTACTTGAGTTTTCAGAAGGCCTTTGATAAAGCGCAGCACATGAGTCTGCTCATCAAGATTGGAGCCCATGGTATTACTCGCGAGTAACTAGTGAATGGAGCATTGGCTGATCAGCAGAAAGCAGAGCGTGGGAATAAAGGAATCCTATTCTGGCTGGCTGCCGGTTACCAGTGGATTTTCACAGGGATCAGTTTTGGGGCCGCTGCTTTTCACGACGTATGTCAATGATTTGGACTATGTGATTAATGGGCTTGTAACAAATTTTTCCGATGGTACAGAGATAGGTGGAGGAGCGGGTAGTGGTGTGGAAATAGAAAGTTTGCAGAGAGACTTAGATATTTTCGGAAATGGGCAAAGAAGTGGCAAATGAAATACAATCTTCGAAAGTGCATAGCTTTATACTTCGTTGGAAGAAATAAACAGCCAGAATATTATTTCGATGTGGAGAGACGTCAAATTTCAGAGGTTTAAAAGGAATTGGGAGTCCTTGTGCAGGGTGCCCGAAAGGTTAACCTCCAGGTTGAGTCGGTTGTGAAGAAGGCGAATGGAATGTTAGCAGTTATTTTCAGAGGTATAGGATATAAGAGCAGGGATGCCGTGCTGAGGATCTATAAGGTACTCGTGTGACCACACGCGGTATTGTGTGCAGTTTTGGGCTCTGTATTTTGGAAAGGATATGCTGACATTGGAGAGGGTTCAGAAAAGATTCACAAGAATGATTCCAGGAATGAAAGCGTTACCGTATGGGTGACGTCTGGCAGCTCTGAGGTGCATTCCCTGGACTTCAGGAGAATGAAGGGGGATCTCAAAGAAACTTTACAAATGCTAAACGGCTTGAAAAGATTAGATATGACAAAGTTATTACCCATGGTAGGGGAGTCTTGGACAACAGGGCACGGCTTCAGGGTTGAAGGACGTCCATTTAGAACAGAGATGCGGAGAGAGCACCAGTTAGAGGGTGGTAAATCGGTAGAATTTGTTGTAGAGGGTAAGTCATCGGGTGCATTTAAGGTAGATATAGATAGGTTCTTAATTAGCCAAGGCATTAAAGGGTATGGTATGAAGGCAGGGGAGTGGGGATGACTGGAAGATTTGGATCAGCCCATGATTGAATGGCGGAGCAGAATCGATGGTCCGAATAGCCTCCTTCTCGTCGTATATCATGTGGTTTTATGGTCATAAAAACTTGAAACATGCTCCTCTGAACTTATCGGTTGGACCAAAAGAATTTAAGAATTAGGGGAAGAAGTAGGCTCTTTTCCCATTGAGTAGGCTCCGCCATTTTATCATGACTGGTGCCATGATATCTTGTGATCAAAATTCTACTAACTTCTCACCATATCATTCATGCTCCTTACCAATTAAGAATATGTCAATTCAGCCTTAGATATACATAAAGACTAGTCCTCACAGATCCCCGCGACAAAGAATTCCACAGATTCACCACGCTCTGGCTGCAGAAACTCCTCCCTATCTCCATTCTAAAAGGAAAACCTTCCTTTCTGGTACTGTGTCTTCTGATCATAGACTCGACCACCGTAGGAAACATCCTCTCCACATCCACTCTATTGAGCCCTTTCACCATTCAATACGTTTCCATTAGGGCAGCATTGATTCTTCTGAATTCCACGGACTAGAGATCATTTTCGGGAACCTCCTTTGAACCCTCTCCATTTCAGCACATTCTTTCTAAGACAGTGTACCGGGAACTACTCACTTACAGGAAGTGAAACCTGACGAGTGTTTGTACGTCTCAGCATTACATCCTTTCTTTTATATTCTAGTGTCCCTGAAACGAAGGTTAACATCCCGTTTGCCTACTTCAGCACAGGCACAAACTGCATATTAACCCTGATAAAATCATGCCCACGGGCTGCCAGGTCCCTTTGCGACTCGGTAGTTTTGTATTTTCATTCTATTTAGAAAATCATCAACCTTTTCATTTCTTCTAACAAAGTGCATGACCATAAACTTCCCGATATGTATTCCATCTGTCAATTCTTAGCCAGTTCTCCTAATCTGTCTAAGTCCTTCTTCAGCCTGTCCACCTCCTCAAAACTACCTGCCCTTCCATGTATCTTCATATCGTCTGCAACCGTTGCAACAAAACCATCAATTCCATCATCCAGATCATTGATATGCAACGTAAAAAGAATTTACCCGCCACAGACCCCTATGAACACAATTGGACACTTGCAGCTAACGAGAACAGGCTTCCTGTATTCTCCAGCTTTGCCTCCTGCCAGTTAGCCGATGTGTTATCCATGCTCGAATCTTTTCTGCATTACCGCGATCGCATGGCTTGTTAAGAGGCCACACGCGTGACACTTTGCCGGAGACATTCTGAGCATCAAGCGCACATTCACCGACTCACCTCGGTCTGTGCTGCTTGTCATTTCTGCCGCGAATTCCAAAAGGTTTTCAGGTAAGATTTTCCCTTGAGAAAACTCTGCTGCCTACGGCCTATTTTATCATGTGCCTTCAAGTGATCAGAGACCTCACCCTGCATCATCGTCCCCAGCAGCTTTCCACACACTGAGGGCAGACTAACTAGCCTATGTTTCATTGCTCCTGCCCCTGTCCCTTCCTGAAGAGTGGAATGACATTTGTAATTTTCCCGTCTTCCGGAGACATTGCAGTCTCCAGAGATCCTGAAAAGATCATTATTAATGCTTCCACGATCTCTTCAGCTGCCTCTTTCATTCCCCTGGTTTGTGCACCATCTCGTCCGGGTGGCTTTTCTGCCTTCCGCAGATCTCTTTTGTTGTCTATACCGAAGGAGGGAACACAAGACTAATTAAGCAACCCCCGTGAATACTGACCACATTATGAACCGGAAGCCAATGCGACTGGGCGATCTGATATCCGGGTCCAGGAGAACTCACAGGATCACTCCGAAGTTTGCTGGTTAACTGGAACCGACGCTATGTGGACAGAAACTTCTTCCTCCGTCAACAGAGATGTTCCGAGATTCCTTTTCGCTTCGTCTACTCCTTGCGTCAAGCACTGGCTGGAGGAGACTCACTCATTGTGCTCTCAGTTTCTGGTAGTGAGAACAATATTCACCAACATGATTTATTGACTGAGTAATTGATCCAGAGAACGATTTGTCAGTCACGGACCTGCGCAGAGTGTTGTTGATTGTAAATCCTTCCGGAACCTTCTTCACGGAATCGGGATACCATTCCGCTACCATTATTGTTGCCCTAACTCGCACCTTCCCCATGTCACCGCCACCCGTCCCGAATACATCCTCACTCCTCCCCAACAGGGATACAGTTTACCTTGTACTTACCTGCCACTCCATGAGCTTCCGCATCCAGCACATCATTCTCCATCACTTCCGCCTATTCTCCCACCAATCGTATCTTTACTTGCCCTCTCCCGCACCACTCTTCGTTTTCTAGTGGGACCACTCTCTCTGTGATTCCTTCGGCAACTCTTCCCTACCCACCGATTTCCCTTCGCACGTATACCAGCAGTGCTACCCCTGCACATTCAGGCCCCCAAACAATATTCCCAGGTGAGGGAACACGTCACCTTGCCCGATCTATCGGTGCCATCCATTATATTAGGTAGTTCCGTTGCAGGCATCTCTACATCGGTGAGACCGACATAGTTTGGAGGACCGTTTTGAGCAAATCCTTTGCCCCATTCATAATATACAGGATTTCGCAGTGGTTGAGCATTTGAATTTTATGACCCATTTCCATTCCGACATGTCGTTTCACCCCCTTCTCTCATGCTGCGATGAGTAAAATTACAGATTGGACACCTCATATTCCGACCGGTTAGTGGCCAACCAGTGGAATAAACACTGATTTTGTTAATCCAGTGATTTTTAAAATCCCCTTCCCTCTGTTTTATTTTTATCATTCCCCGTCTGGATTTCCTCTTGCCTCATCTCTTCACCTCACCTGCGTTTCGCCTCTCTCGTCTCTCCCTCCTCCTCTTTCTCCACTCCCCTTTCCCATTCTTCAACCCGTTGCCTTTTGCGCCTATTATCTCCCAGCTTCTCACTTCATTCCACTCTCCAATTATCCCACATTTACCCTGAACTGTCTCATCTTTTAACTGCTAGCTTGGACTCATTCCACCTTATTCCTACGGTGACTTCCCCCTTATTTCCCGTCCTGCTGTAGGATCTCGAGTCGAAACGTCGCCGCTTTATTCTTCTCCATGGATGCCGGCTGACCTGCTGAGTTCATTCAGCATTTTGTATGTTTCTCTGATCTATGTGCCAGAAATTTCCATCTTGGCCCGTCATCCATCTGCCAATTAGCCTTTTTTTGTATTTATAAAACCAAATGGCCAGAAGACAAACGAGCAGAGTTATACCATTCAGCCCATCATGACTGCTATCCTATACAATCATAGCTGATCCAATTTTTCCACTCTGCAGCCACACTCCTTCCCTCTGATCCCTCTTCCTCCCATCACCTCGCTCTTCCTGAACTTCCCAACACCTCTCCCTCCAGAGACCTTCCACACTTTACCCTCCTCTGAACCCAGCCCCAACCCTTGCCGTATCTTCACCATCCCCCTCCCCCTCCCGTCCCCATCCCAGTTTCACTCTGCCTCCACTTCCAGCTGCCTGTCACCTCTCTCATGATTTGGCCTTCTTCTACTACCCATCGTGATTTCCCCTTACATTCCTCTTCACCTCTCCTGCCTATCCCCTCCCTGCTTCCCCTCCCCCACCCCTTGATCTTTCCTCTTACTGGTTTTAATCCTGGCACCTACCACACTTCTCCTCCCCATCCTCCCCCCGCCTTCTGTATAGGGCCCCCGCCCCTTCCCTCTTCAGTCCTGATGAAGAGTCTCGGCCCGGAATGTTGACTGCTCGTTTCCACGGATGCTGCCCGACCCGCTGAGTTTATCCAGCGTGTTGTTCCTGTGCATTTGCCTTCCTCACCGACGACGCAACCTGCAAGTTAACCTTCAGGATGTTTTGCACAAGGACTTTCCAGACCCATTGCATCTCAGATTTCTGTATTTTCTTCCCATGTCGAAAACTGTCTGTTTTATCGGTGAGGTAGTTATCGGTGAAAGTATGGACAAGCAGAATCAAATAAATAGCTATGATGAGATGTGTATTTCAATGCAGGGAATATTATGGGTAAAGGTGACGAACACAGAACATGGATCAGTGCATGGAGCTACAATGCTGTGGCCATTACAGAGACTTGGTTGATAGATGGGCAGGGATGCGTGAAGTTTTTCAAAAGCTGGAGAAGGAAGTAAAAGAGGTGTGAGTTGCATTACGAATCAGGGAGAATATTTCAGCTGCACTCAGGGAAGACATAGTGGGGGGTTCAGACATTAGAGTAGAACTCAGGAACAGAAAGGGTGCAATGAAGCTAATGGGATTTTACTACTACATGCTGTTGGATAATGAGTCTATTCAGATGTCCTCTCACTGGGTGAGCAGTAAACTGACAGAGACCACAACTCCCTCACTTCCAAGATAACTACGGATAAGGATGGGGTATTTGTAAACTGAAAAACGGCAAATTACGGGGTTATTACGCTGAAACTAAGAACAGTTAATTGGAAATAACTTTTCTGGCAAATCCATATCGGACCTGTTTAGTTTCTACATAATTCTGGAGAAGGATAGGTCTGGACCCATGGTTGAGATTTTTGGTTGGAGAAAAGCTAACTTTGAGGAGATGCGAAAGGATTTAGAAGGAGTGGATTGGGACAACTTGTTTTATGGGAAGGATGTAATAGAGAAATGGAGGTCATTTAAAGGTGAAATTTTGAGGGTGCTGAATCTTTATGTTCCTGTCAGGTTGAAAGGAAAGGTTAAAAGTTTGAGAAAGCTGTGGTTTTCAAGGGATATTTGAAAATCGGTTCGGAAAAAAGAAGAGATCTACAATAAATATAGGCAGCATGGAGTAAATGAGGTGCTCGAGGAATATAAAGAATGTAAATAAGAATCTTAAAAAAGAAATTAGAAAGGCTAAAAGAAAATATGAGGTTGCTTTGGCAAGTAAAGTGAAAATAAATCCAAAGGGTTTCTACAGTTATATTAATAGCAAAAGGATAGTGAGGGATAAAATTGGTCCCTTAGAGAATCAGAGCGGACAGCTATTTGTAGAGCCAAAAGAGATGGGGGAAATTTTGAACGATTTCTTTTCTTCGGTATTCACTAAAGAGAAAGATATTGAATTGTGTAAGGTAAGGGAAACAAGAAGGGTAGTTATGGAAAATATGGTGATTAAAGAAGAGGAAGTACTGGCACTTTTATAGAATATAAAAATGGATAAGTCTCCAGATACTGACAGGATTTCCCTAGGACCTTGAGGGAAGTTAGTGTAGAAATAGCAGGGGCTCTGACTGAAATATTTCAAATGTCATTAGAAACGGGAATGTACCAGTTGCGCTGAATTCAAACCAAGCCTGAATATATTATAAATAGGAGGGAAACTATTGACTCCAAAGAAGTTTGCTGCTTCGGTATTTCATCGGTTCAGTTACCAGGGCCCCCATAAACCCTCGGGGCTCCCCTTCTTACAGTTTTCAGTCGGTGGCCCCTTCAAATGTGCCAGGGCCCCCGTTGAGAATCGCTGATGTACACCATTTATAGGTGCCTTTGAGCTAGATAATCGCGATCAGCTGACTGCAGGGAACTCTCAGTGGATAATTCCCAAATTGAATTCTACGCAGAGAGGAGGAATTTCAAATATGGATGTCTTGGGAATGACCAGGACACACAGTAACGATACCACTGTGGTCAGTGTGAAGGCTCCAGAGGCAACATTATCATCATGGTCAACGGTGCACGTGGAATAGTAATGACTTCGGCAGCTTGCCCTGCAGTGATATCATCATCTCAGTTCAGTGAGCTGAGATCCAGAGAAGCAATGACGTCATCAATGTGATCAGTGACGTGCTTTGAAAGTACAGACCATTTTGCATATTGAATACAAGAGCCCGTAACCGTTCTGACGTTCCCGCTTCACACTCAATGTGTCTGTTCATGTCCGCTGTCTTGCAGTTCCAATCCAGTAAGTGGTTCTCCAGGAGGTCAGAGAGAAGAGTCTGAGTTTGACTAGTGGAGATTTTGGGCAGATTCATCAAGTCTGTGTTTCACATCCTTCCCCAGCTGTAGAGAAATCTTCGAAGGATGTTTACGCCTATCAGAGCAACAAATAAAATTATTACAAATCCTTTAATAATAATGTGTCCTATTTTCATTTTATACCAACATGTGGTGTATCCCATACTTCTGCATGTGCTGAACTGCAACGGGTTAACAACATCTATTTCTGACTGTAATTAATCTGATTTGTGATGCACAATAATTCTCTTTGTTGTGCACAGCCTGCTCGGAACAACATCAACCTGAACGTTTATTTGCAGCACTATTCACAATATTGTTGAGTGTTTAACTACGTTATACGTATTTTTACCTCCATGCGCGATGTTTTAACAATTATATTTATTTATTCTGTTCTTGGCAGCATGCGAGATCAGAAAAAGAAGCAGCTGTGTAAAGCTGTAAGTGATGGAGACTCGATACTTTTATGTTCCCCAGTGTGTTTCATTATCTGCATCATTGAACACAAGCTGCACCTCTTTTCATATTGTAGGTTCTTTTTCCACTCCTCCACGAACAATGTCCGGAATTATTTCTGTGTAGGTAGACCTAACATAATAGACGTAAGGCGCTCCATCCTACCACTAGCCTGCAGGTTACACCTGAGCATGCTTTAGCCCCTGCTTACTGATGTACAATGGATATGGTGGAAGACCTTGTAGCAGAGTCACAGACTGACTGTGTTGCCTGCCTCTGCCCGGGTTCGGGACGCCTTATCTGCCCTGTAGAGGAACTTGCAGTGGGAGGTGCATGTGGGCACCGACAACATAGGTAGAACGAGGAAAGAGGATGTTTGCATTACCACCTGAGCGACATTAAATAGGGTCCGGGAGATTAGAGAGTTAAATACGAGTTCATGAAGGCGATTATAGATGACATGGAGACACTGATCATTTGGGGAAGAGGGACACAGAGTGACAAATGGATATCAATACAGACATGCACTTTCTGATGAGGCTGATGAGAGCTGGACTGTGCACATCTCTACTCACATCATTCTACAGGGATACAGTCGGCTACACCGAGCCTCAGTGTGTCCCTCAGCATGTACCGCCGCAGCCTGAAATGTGGTAGTAGGAGACGGGGGGAAATGGCTGGTTTGATGTTTCACGGGATATTAACACAGAACAGTTAAAGGTGTCTGCTCCACCTTTTCCCAGTCCTTTGCCTTCTTTCCCTCCACCGGACATGACGCTGCTTCACTCAGATGGCTGCTCAGTGACAAACTGACTGCTGCTGTCTCCTGTTATACCCAGAGCCTCGACCTGCCCGAGGAAGGTGCGGAGAGACAGACTTGGGAGGAGGATGAGACAGAGTCAGAGTGACGGACTGCAGAGAGCGGCCTCTCATCTTCCAGCTCCACCTGAACTTTAACACATCCACCAGTTTCCAACGGTACATGCACAACAGAACCGAAAGACAGCGCTTTCGTCAAATTCTCTCACACTCCGGGTCCACACTGAAGGATTCCCTGGTTTTACTGTTCCCGGCTCGGATCCAGAATTTTAAGGAATAATTTCCAACTCTACAAAGAAACACTTGAGGAGTCGGTACAAGTGATGGGAATCCTTCCCTGGGACCGAGAACAGTGCAGCGCGTCCTCCTCAGACACAGCAGCTGGAGGGCGAGGGTACAGCTGGTCTCAGTGTAAAACCAGATTGCGAGGAGAAAATGAAATATGGTCGCAGGATGGAGCTGCATATACAAGCAGATCTGTGATATTAGAGCCTTCAACAGCACAATTGAAGGGATTCAGGAAGCTAAATCGGACTGGAGCCTCACTGACTACAAAGATAGCCGAAAATCGCTCAAACAAGTAGTTAGGAAAACCAAAATGGGACATAAAATGTCCTAGGTAAGCAGAATAAAGAATTATCTCAAGGGATTTTAACCTTATTCCTTGGAGCGTATGAGAATGAGCGGAGATTTAATAGCGGTATACAAAATTATGAAGGGTTTAGATAGGGTGCATGAATGCATTGTATTGTGAGAAACGTGTTTGATCTTACAGCTCTTGCAGGGAGATGGTTGCAGGCTGACCGGGAGAGGGACCTCAGTGTTCCAGCACTGTCCGAAGCTCGGATGCAAATGGAGTAGAGTTGGACATCCTAACTCCAGCAAACCAGTCCCACAAAAACCCGGAGCCACAGATGCTCCAAAGTCTTCATCTCTGAGAAAGGATGTATCCAGCACGAAGACTGGCTGCACCTGGGGACAGCGTGAAAGACTGGCACAGCACAGAGAACTCGGGGCAGTGGTCTGTGCCCCAGTGGGCATGATGTGCGAAACTGACCACCGTCTGGCTGAGAGACATAGAGCAACAGATTTCTATTTATTCTCTGCCCTCTCACAATCTGGTGCCCCGTAGTAGCGGATTCCACATCCCTGTTTCTCTATGTAGTGTCTCTATGCATCCACACTATCTGCGAACTTCCTTTCTTCATACACCTCTATAATATTGCCCCTCGTTCTCCCACATTCCAAGGAAAACAATCCTGAACTGCTCAATACTCAGTCATCTGTGACCCAACAATGACCTTCTAAACTTCCCCTGCCTGATTTCCAGCTTAATGACATCTTTCCTGTGACAGTGTGACCAAAACTAAACACGATATTTCAATGTAAACTCACATCTTATACAACTGCAGCATAACACCCCGACCACTATCCTCTGTGCATTGACTGATGAAGGCCAGTGTCCAAATGTTTCATCATCAACTTGTCAGTCTTTGACCCAATTTGAGACCCTGTCAGCTCTTTGAGTGAAAGGCAACTCATGTTTGATTAACATGAAAAAGTTTGGCTAGCTGCTAGAAAGGAACCTGTAGGTGTGGTTGGATTTTCAGAATGCATCTAACAAGGTGCCACATGAAAGGCTGGTGCACAACACCAGATATCACAAGACGAGTTCTCAAGAATAGAAGACTGGTTTTTACATAGAAGACAAAGACTCAGTTAACAGGTTTGTTTCAGGATTGGAGGATGTAACCACTGGAATATCCATGGATCAAATCCACCCTCAATTACATACTATCAATATTAAAATTTTGGTGGAATAGCCCGAGGCTGGGTTGGTAATGGGTTGTCTAAGGGAGCGGGGTAAGTTGAGGGCCGTCAATTATTCACAATCGATATAAATTACCCGGACGAGGGGACAGAGTGTGAGGTGTCCAAAGCTGTCTGTCAATGACATAGAATGTGGTGGGGGTAATGTCGTGATGGGACATTTGGTCTCTGCCACAGGATATAGAGACGTTGGGTAAAAGAGAGAATACTTGGAAAATGGAGTTTAATGTGGTAAACAGCGATGGCGTGTTCAGTGATGGAAAGAATCAACACGCGGACTATTATTTATATGGAGAGAAACAGCACATGATTCAAGTACCGAGGGGTCCAGGTGTTGTCTTGTACAAGTTACACACAAACAGCAGACAGGTGCATAGAACGGTTGATGGACATTTATCTCTGTGTGATCTGTGCAGAGAGACAGGGACGTGTTGTTACAGTGTCAGTCAAGTACACAGCGATGGAGTTTGGGAAGGTAAAGCAGGCCAGGACATACACAATGTCCTGTGAAGTGTTAGTGAACAGAGAGATCTTGGGATACAGGTACATAGTTCCCGAAAGGTCATAGCACAGATTGTCATGGTTATGAAGTAGGTGAACAGCATGCCTCCCTTTGGCAGCAGAGGAGTTGCATTACAGTTGCACAAATCACAGCTGCAGTAACCTGTGCAATTCTGGTCAGCAAAATAAGGAAGAAGTGATTAAGCTGGAAAGGTGAAGAAAAGATTCACAGAAATGTCGACTGAACTGGGGCCTTGTGTTACAGATAAAGATCAGACACTCTGGGGCTGCTTTCGCTGGAGTGAAGAAGGCTGAGGGGGGACCTGACCGAAGTTTATAAAACTATGCAGTTGTAGAATAGCGAAACAGTCAGAGTCACTTTCCCAGGGTGGAAATGTCAAATTCAAGAAGGCTGCCTTTACAGTGACAGCGTGATCATTTAAAGATGGTGAACAGGGCAAGTGGTAGATCGGTTTTATTTACAGAGTGGTGGGGCCTGGTATGGGCTGCCATGGGAGTGATGGAAGCAGATATGATAGTGACATTGAAGAGAGAGAAGAGATTCCATTTAATGTGGCATTGTGCTCAGCACAGACATGGTGGGAAGAAGGATCTGTTCCTATACCGCACTGTTCAGTGTTCTGAGTGAGCCTCAGTGACAGAAAACTATTTAACAGAGGACACCGACAGGGGTATCTGTGGCAGCTGGTCGGATCCTCAAGAGTGTTAGAGAACAGACAGATCAAGGATTTCAAGTACACAGTGCTCTGGAAGTGTAGGTATGGTGGTGAAGAAGGCATTCATCAGTTAGAGTTTGGAGTTCAGGACATGGGACTTCATGTTGTGTCAGTACAGGTCATTAGTGAGACCACAATGTATCTTGGGCAGTTCTGGTGTCTCATTTATAGGATGAAAATCACAGAGCTGGGAAAGGGCAGAATGTTTTCAAAGGGGAAAGATCAAAAGGACACTCGGGCAACTTCTTCCACAAGGTGAGTGGTGGGTGTATGATACGAGCTGCCGGAAGAAGCTGCAGAGGAGACGCAATCACAATATTTAGCAGACATTCGGGCAGGTGAATGGATCGGAGAGGTTGAGAGAGATATGGGCCAAACACAGGTTAAATGGAACTCTAGGATGCACACCTTGTTTAAGTTTTAGATGTTGTGAAAAAGACTGCAGCCATTCACTTTATCAGCCATGTCCCTCAGAGTTTATACACTTCTATACGCTCCACACTCAGCTTTCTACATTCCGGGAGACCAGACCGAGGCTTTCCAGTTTCTCCTTGTAACTCAGTCCCAGTCGCTCCTTGTGAATCTTTACTGCACCCTCTCCAGCTGAATCACAGCCTTTCTGTTCCTAAGCAACAATCCAACTACGGTCTCAACAAAATATTGTATAGTTGTGACGATACATCCTAACTCTTGTATTCAGTGCCCTGACTGATGAAGGATTCATGCCAGAGGATTTCCTCACCACCCTGTGTACACTGTCACCACTTTCAAAGACCCACAGAGTCTGAAAAAATAAATGAAGAAGTATAATATTTTGCTGTTATTAATTTAATTGTATGCTCTTTATCTAGATTTAGGATATTGGTGAAGATCTGATCACATTTAGATCATATTTATGCAGAAATAGAGAAAACCCTACAGGATTCACAAATTTCTCTCACATCTCCATCTCTGTTGTGAGCCATTTGTCACTCTGGCTCTTTTCCCTAACTGATCAGGATCTCCCTGTAATCTATGCGAACATTCCTCACTGTAACCAACATGTCCGAACTTACTGATGAAGTCTTCTGCATTTGTATGCAAGTACATTCTTAAAATAACGAGCGACAAGACTCTCAGCTCTGCCCGCTGGAGCACATCACTATTCCCCAGTCTGCTTTCTGAGAAACAGTTTTATTTACCTCTTTAAAAATCTCTGTAGATCCATCAACCACAACTTCCTGCAAACAAAGCCACGCTGACTCCTGCCAATCAGACACTGTCCATCCAAATACAGGTGATTCCTGTCCCCCAGAATCCCCTCCAGTAGCGTCCGAACTACTGAAGTCAGGCTGACTGACCTGCAGTTCCCTGGCTTGTCCTTGACAGCTCTTTAAACAGTAAAACAACATTGGCCACTCTTCAGTCACTGGGACAACCTTCAGTGGACCTCAACAATTTTCTCTGTCCTTCCACAAAGCAGTGGGTCAGGCCCTGATGATTCCTCCACCTTAATGCAGTGTAGGCTGCTCACTGCTAATATGAATGTCCTCCAAATCAACTCCACCAGTTTGCATTATCCATTGAGCAACCATGATATTGTACTCAGTAAACACAAAGTAGAAATCATTGATTGATTCATGATCCCACCCGTTCCCTGTGGCTCAAGACATGGAGACCCTGCTGTTCTCTATGGGGCCTCTCTCTCCCAAGCCACACTGTTACTCCTAACATAGCTACAGAACCTCTTGGTATTTTCCTGAATACCTGATCAATCACATAACATTGGCCTGTCCTCCTGGTTTCCCTCCTAAGAGTATTCTTAATAAATTTTATTTTTATCAGGTGATTTGCCCGAATCTGACCTGCTACACATGCTTCCCTTATTTCTTAACCGGAGCTTTTATATCTCTCATTGGCCAAAGTTCCCTCAACTTGCCAGGTTATCCTTCACTCTAACAGGAACATGCTTCTTCTGGACAGCTGCAATCACACCCATATATTAAAAGAACTCCCACTTGCCATCTGTTCATTTTCTGTCATACAGATTCTCTCACTTCACCTCTACTGGATCCAGGCAAATGGACTAAAATTCACCTTTTCTCCAGAATAGATCCTTAAACTCTGAACTTGAACATAGATTCCCATCACTATCTTCAAATTAATAGAAAGAATGAAGAAGGTATTAACAAATACAAGGGTAAGACGTTGGAACACGAAACAATCCTCATAGAGGAATCAGAATAGGAGAGAGTGAGCAGTTTCAAGTTCCTGGGAGTTAGGATCTCTGAGGATCTATCCTTGTCCCAAAATAACAATGTAACTGTAAAGAAGACAAGACAGCAGCTATATTCCATTAGAGTTTGAAAAGATGTGATTTCTCAATGTGCTGTGCAAAATGCCCACCAGCCGCAGCCCTGAAGACCTTCGCGCCATGCTGCGTCATCTTATGAGAGACGGCGCGCCACACGATCAAATTTATCTGTGCCTGCTCATGCCTTTTCTATGCCCAAAGCGAGAATCTGCACACTGGATAGAAACTTCCTGCACTGTGCTATCAGAATTGGGAACAGCCTTCCGGATGCCGTGATTGGAAACATCTCCGACGATGGGGTCCAAGCCTTCAAGAGTTGAGTGCACAAACACCTATCATCTCTGGGAGGGAAGTCACATGCTTATAAATAAGCCATCATGAATGGGACCAGAATGGCAATGCTTGGTTGTTGGTAGGTAGGGGTTAAAACTTGACTTTCAAGAACACTTGTGAGTTATGTTCCGGCTGGACTCAGTCCTTAAACTGCTGGAGAACAGTGCTGAAAGAACAGGTGCTGTTTTCTCCCGGTCGGGATTTGTTTTTCTTTCCAAGTGCTCCTGCCACGTTTTGTCACCCTGCAACCTTGTCCTTCAATCTCTTTGAATTACTGAGGACAGCATGTGTATAAACGTCTCTATCCAGCAGACCTCATCATGATCATCATGACTCCAGTATTTCTGCTATTCTTTAATGTTTCTGAATCGTGCACATGATTTTTTTGTATTTTATCACTGAGCAGCAGTGAACCATCTGATTGGCCTACTAGAGTTCTCTTTGAGAACTAGTAATGGAAGTCGCTCAAAAACCTCTCTCAATGTACAGTGAAGAGTATTCTAACAGGCAGATTCACCCTTTGGTGGGAAGGGGGCAGTTACTGCGCAGGACCAAAATCAGCTTCCAGAAGTTGTAAAATTAGTCAGCTCCATCTTGGACCCGAGCATCCAAGACATCGTCAGGTAGTGATGCATCAGAAAATCGACGTCAACAATGCAGGACTTCCATCACCCAGGGCGTCCTCTTCTTTTTGTTAAAGGCAAGAAAGAAATACAGAAGCCTGAAGGCGCACACTCAGTGATTCAGGAACAGCTTCTTCCCCTCTGCCATCCGATTCCTAAATGGACATTGTATCCATGAACACCACCTCACTTTTATAATATATATTATTTTTGTATTTGCAGCATATTTCATCATTTAAATATGCATATATACTTACTGTTATTGTTTTACTTGTTTTGTTTTTTCCCTTTCTATGTTTTCATGTATTGGATGAAACTGCTGCTGGTAAGTTAACAAATCAGAATCAGGTTTATTACCGCTGGCATGTGTCGTGGAATTTGTTAGCTTAGCAGCAGCAGTTCACTGCGATACAGAGTATGGAAGGAGAAAACAAAATAAAATAATAATAACAATTATAGTGTCCAAGGTTTCAATGCCCGTTCAGGAATCGGATTGCAGAGGGTAAGAAGCCGTTCCTGAATCGCTGAGTGTTTGCCTTCAGGCTTCTGTACCTCCTACCTGATGGGAACAGTTTCCAAATTTCACAACACATACAGGTGATTAAAAAAAACCCGGTTCTGATTCTGATACAAGTGATTCTTGATCAGCTTGTTGAGTAGGCTGAGGAATGGCAAATGGTGTTCAGTCCAGATGAGTGAGGTGTGGCAATTTGTGATGTCATGTCAGAGAAGGACTTTGTGATCTCAGCACTGTCTGTCACAGAAACATTCCTCCCCTCCATTGACTCCAGCTGCATTTCTAGCTGCCCCTGGAAAGCAGTTAACATAAACAAAGACCCTTTCCACCCCGTCATTCTGTCTTCTCACACTTTCCATTGGGCAGCAGACATAAAGGAGTGAGAACACACAGCACCAGGATCAAGGACAACATTGGTACTAATGTTTCTTAATTGTACGCAGGATTCTTTGTATTTTACAGCACTATAAAAAAGTATAGTGCTTTCGAAGTTTTCATGCTTTATCGTTTTACAACATTAATACACAGTGGTTTAATTTGGCTTTTTGACACTGAATAACAGAAAGACGATTTCGTGTCAAAATGGAAGTGATGTCTAAAAAGTGATATTCACCCCTTTAATATGACAAACCAAATAGTCACTGGTACAGTCAATTTGTTTTAGAATTCATATAATTAGTTAAATGGAAATCACGGTGTGCAGTCTGGATGCTTCAAACAACTGTCGTAAAAATGCCAATTGCTGTTGCGTCAGTGTCTTATGTTCTCTTCCATTTTTATACTCCATGAGCACCACATTTGTTCCGGCCTGCTTATACCTGCTGTGAACCTCCTTTTAAATCTTTCAACTTTACCTTTTATTCAGTCAGACATATATAAGAATTTTACTCCCAAAGTTATACTTTTGGAAGCTACCTACTTCCCAAGTTCACATTTGCCAGAAAACAGCCTGTCGTAATCCACACTTGACAGATAACTTCTGATTCCATTAAAATCGACCTTTCTCCCATTTAGACTCTCGCCCGCGCACCAGACCTAACTTTATGCGTATTTACCGTGAAACAAATGACCTTGTGTCACTAGATGCAAAGTGTTCTTTACACAAACTTTAGCCACTGCCCTCTCTCATTCTCTAATCGTAGATCAAGTATCGCACTCTCTCCAGTTGCAGTTATTTCCATGTTCATAACAAAAATTAATCTAACTCGCTTCCTCAATGGCCTGCTAAATGTCACTCAAAGAACTATTTCGGAATGCCACCGAATAATTGGTCTCTGGATATGTCCATCTATTCCCATTCACGCACAGTGACCTCACAGTCTGACGATTCTGGCCACAAACCCATCAAGTGCGTCATCCAAGTCACTGAGAAAGAGGTTAAAAAGAAATGGTCCCAGCACAGTCACTTCTGGAAAACCACGAGTTACTGGAAGTCAACCAGAAAGGTTTTAGTTTGTTCCCAGTCTCTGTGATAGACAGCAGCTGAAAGATGTGTGTAAGGGAACATTTTGGGACCTGCACAGAAGGGAAGATTTGCATCTGAACTGCATGTGAACTAATATCCCACTATAACACCAACCTTATGTTTCTTGCGATCTACGATCTCTCTGCAAATTAGTTCCTCTAAATCCGTCGGGGTGTTGGGTTCTCTGTAATACAGCCCCATGAACGAGGTCGTAGCTTTTTTTACTCATCAGTTCCACGCAAAACGCGTCATTAGACGATTTTTCCAGTCTGGCCTGCCATGGACTCCAATCTTGCTAGGAATTTCCAAATACACCATATCTACTGCATCTCTTTGTCTATGAGCTTGTAATTACCTCAAAAATTGTAGTAGGTCTTTATCAGGCTGGATTTTCCTTTCAGGAACGCATGCTACCTTTCGCCTATCTCGTCATGTGCTTCCAGGCACTCCATGATCTTGTCCCTAACAATCGTTCCCAACAAGTTTCTAAACACTGATGTCAGGCTAACGGGTCTATAGTTTCATTTGTGCCGCCTTCCACCATTCTTAACCAGTGGAGTAACATTTGCAATTTTCCAGTCATCTGGTACTTCGCCAGAACCTACCGATTCTGGAAAGATCATTATTAACGCCTCCGCAATCTCTCAGCTACTTAGTTCAGATCCCGAGCGGGACAAGGTGCCGGACATGAGGCTGCTTAACAAACAGGGAAGATTCCAGCATCGTCTGACTAGCAGAATGCAAAGTGTCTGAAGTAAGGGAGCCTTTTCTCGTTTGGCTGCCGTGCCTGCTGTTGTTCCACAGACGTCTGTGTTGGGACCGATCGCTGTTACTTTATATGTCAGTGAATTGGATGATGGCTTTGTCGCAGGGTTTGCGGACGATATGAAGGTCGGTGAAGGGGCAGGTAGCTGTGTCGCAGGGTTTGCGGACGATATGAAGGTCGGTGAAGGGGCAGGTAGCTTTGTCGCAGGGTTTGCGGACGATATGAAGGTCGGTGAAGGGGCAGGTAGCTTTGTCGCAGGGTTTGCGGACGATATGAAGGTCGGTGAAGGGACAGGTAGCTTTGTCGCAGGGTATACGGACGGTATGAAGGTCGGTGAAGGGGCAGGTAGCTTTGAGGAAGCAGAGAGGCTGCAAAGGGACTCAGCCACCTGAGGAAAAAGAGGAAAGAAATGGCAGATGGAATACAGTGCCAGCACGTGTATGGAGATGCACTTTAAAAGACAGCCCAATGATCCAAAAATCTGAAGCTCTGCCGTCTGCACCAACTCCATCGTCACACGTTAAACTGTAAACTCTTCATACTTCTGATTTCACTGGTACTGTGGCATGGGTAGCAATCCTAAGGACACAGCCCTGTAAATCCCGCCGTTTAACTTTCCACACATCTCCCTGAACTCACTTTGAGGAATATTGACCCTCTTCCTACCCATGGCATTGGTACATATATGGACCACAGCATCCAGCTGTTCAGCCTTCACAAGACCATAAGATTCTGGAGCAGAATCGGGTAATTTGACCCATGAAATCCGCGTTTTCATCGTGCCTGTTCCATTTTCCCTTTCAGCCCCCATCTCCTACCCTCTCACCGTCGCCTTTCCTGCCCTGTCTAAACAAGAATTTATCAACCTCCGCCTTAAATTTACCGAATGACGTTTCTGGCAAAGAATAGCACAGATTGATAATCGTGACTGACAAGAGAAGTCGAAGCCAGCATCAGAGAGGGAATAAAATACAACAAAAATAATTCCAGCAGTAGCTGACTAGCAGGCGACGAAGAATGGGAAGAGAGGTGCCTTTTCCGGCTGGCTGCCAGTGAGAAGTGTTGTTCGACAGACGACTGTGTTGTGATAATTCTTTCACGTTATATGTCAATGATTTGGATGATCTAATTGATGGCATTCTTGCAACGTAAGGACAGAGCGTGGCTGCAGAAAGACTGACAGATGAGGAAAATGGACAAAGAAGTGGCAGATGGAACGCAGTGCCAGGAAGTGTATGGTCATTCACACTTGTGGAGGAAATGAAAGGGTTGAGTACTTTCTAAGTGGAGAGAAAATGCAAAACACGGACAAGCAT
This sequence comes from Hemitrygon akajei, assembly GCF_048418815.1. Taxonomy (NCBI): domain Eukaryota; kingdom Metazoa; phylum Chordata; class Chondrichthyes; order Myliobatiformes; family Dasyatidae; genus Hemitrygon; species Hemitrygon akajei. The sequence goes on from NW_027332039.1 coordinate 739,559, forward strand.
AGAGAACTGGGACTCGTTGTGCAGGATTCCCTCAAGGTTATTTCAGAGTTCGAGTGTGTGATGAGGAAAGAAAAGGCGATATTAGCAATTATTTGAAGGTAGCTACAAATAACAAGGATGTAATGTAGCGGCTTTATAAAGTGTTTGTGTGGCCTCAAACGGAGTATTGTGTACAGATTTAGATCGCTTATCTTCAGAAGAGTGTGCTGAAACTGGAGAGGGTTCAATGAGGTTCACGAACATGAATCCAGGTTCGATGGGTTTCGGTCTGCATTCACTGGGATTCAGAAGAATGAGGGGTGACCCGATTGAAACCTATCGAATGGTGAAAGTCTCTGACAGAGTCGTTGTGGAGAGGATCATACCTCTGGTAGGAGAATGTAAGAAAAGAGGACACAGTCTCGGAATGGAGGGGCATCCATTTAGAATCAGAGCAACTTTTTGCAAGGTCTCTGCATAAGACACACCCAACTGTACTTTAACCTGTTGAACTGATCCGCCTCTATTTTCCTAAGGCAACATAGTTGCTGTTTTCACATTCCCACCTCTCTCCATGACTGAAATTCACATTAACTAATCATCTCATTTGACCGACAGGTTCGTCTGCCAGTGACAGCAGGGGACAGTGAAGGGTCTGAACTGCGATACGCCTGGTGGAAATCTGCCCCAGACTCAGACCCTCCTCTTCTGCTCTATCGCTATGGCGGAGTTCAGCGATACTGCAATTTGAATTATGCCCTCTGTTCTTGTCTTTTTTTATTGTTCAGGCAGCCATTTTGTGAAGGGTTGGGACTGTGCAGTTTGGGGAGACAGATGAGAAGGGACTAAACCAAGGGGATAAAGTGAATTGGAGATGGACACGTCTATAGTCCGGCAGGGTCAGGCAGAGACAGTCGGTCTACCCACACACAGACACACAAAGGTTTGTTTGGAGCCAGCTGGATTCGAACTCTGGAACCTTCGCTCCGAAGTCCGGCGCTGATCCCACGACAACACCAGCCGGCGTAGTGTTCGTGATTCAATACAATTTCACAAGCTACAATGGTATAATTTACTTCAATATTTTGTGTCTGATAAATGGTTACTTTGAAGTGCATATTTACACAGGAAGCAAATTTAATTGATAAGATAACTCGGACGGTTCAGTCACCTGCGTTGGGACAAATTAGCTCCCAATGGTCTTCATATTAATTGAACAGTTTAATCGCCATCCGTCACCGCGGGAATTTCAAGTGTCTGATGTAATCGATTTGTAAATAATTTAAAATCTTTATTTTTAAATCTGTTGAACTCTGTCCCTGTGGAGTCACTGAATTGTATTAAAAACCCGAGGCATGTGCTGCCTCAGCATTTCACTCCGAGAGATCGCGTGTAACACAGGGGGGCCAAATCACTGGACAGAAAAAATGTCTGCATTGTTCGAAATGTACATGAGTGTGGATAAAATATTGTACGTGTTCATTGCCGTTGTTGGAGTTCCCGGTGAGTGAGCAGAGGGATTCATGTTTGGAATTTCTGATTGTTACCGGAGTGAACCTATTCATGATCATTTTAGAATCTTCCAACTTGATGATCATTGCACAAATATCCGTCAGAGATATCGATCCTGTCAATTAGACTTTCCGATTTTTCATATTCAATGACAAAGGGAACTAAACCTCTGTCTCTCCTCTAACTCACGGGATCGACTCAAACGCTGTTCTTGCCTTTAATGACACCTAGTCCAGATTTGTCCCAGTACTGAGGACAGGTATCTCTCCGGGAAGGTGTGACTGGGGGGCGGGGGGTTCATTGGCAGGTTCACTGTTTCTGAGTTATTGATTAAAGAGAGCCCCTGGTGCTGTGTTTCGCGTCTCCCCGTGGAGTATGTCACAATCGTATCCCGCTGCCTTTTGGTCAATAGTTTGGTCTGATCACCCGTTCCGGTGTCCAGGGATCTGCTCACGTGTGTTATCGAATTGAACTGCGGTGTAGACTTAATCCGTTAACTGAGCCACTTTGTCTCTGTTTGCTAATACTGCTTCCAGTGTTTTCAGTGTGTTTCTCCCCTCTGTATCTCATCTTGGAAACATCAGCTGCTGATTTTCCAGAGTCCTGGTCAGTCACGGTTAAGTCAGTGAAACCGGCCCCATCAGCGACTGGAATCGGGATCAGCACCGATCGTTGTTGCTCATTCAGCTCGTCTATATCGCCGACGATTGCCCACACATTGATTTATCTCCACACTGAAGAGAACAGTCCAGAGATAGTGTGATCCCATTAGCAGCCGTTCACAGACATCTTTAGCTGTAACTCGATCCGGTGTTAATTTCCGGATTATGAGAATGTGTCAAGTAATGCCCAGCGTCTGTTTCTCGCCCTCTCTCTCTCTCTCTCCAGTGAATGTAGTGGCGATTGTGATCCTGTCCCGGGGAAAGTGCGGCCTCTCTACCTGCACCACTCGCTACCTGGTGACCATGGCTGCGGCCGATCTACTGACCATTGTCACCGAGGTCATTTTGACTCAAATCAAATACGATTACATCCCGTGGAGTTTTCTGGACATCACCCCTGTGTGCAGTGTTATCGATGTACTGAGCTACACAGCCACACACTGTTCTGTCTGGTTCACCATCACTTTCACCTTTGACCGGTTTGTCGCCATTTGCTGTCAGAAACTGAAAACAAAATATTGCACCGGGAAAACTGCGGCTGTGGTTCTAACAGCAACCGGCGTACTGTTCTGTCTACAAAATGTTCCCCGATACTTCACATGGGAACCCCGGATGATCATCGACAATGTACCGTGGCTCTGTATTAACAAGGACAATTATTTCACTGACCCCTGGTGGGTGGGATATGACTGGCTCGATACGGTTTTAACTCCGTTCCTCCCTTTCGCTGGGATCCTGCTGCTCAACGCTCTGACAGTCAGGCACATTTTAGTGGCCAGTCGGGTCCGTAAGGGGCTGAAGGGTCAGAGCAAGGGGGAGAACCGCAGTGACCCGGAGATGGAGAGCAGGAGGAGGTCTGTGGTTTTACTCTTCAACCTCTCCGGCAGCTTCATCCTCCTGTGGATGACAATGGTTGTAAATTTCATATATTATCAGCTCTCAGGAAAAGGATTCAAATTCAATGATTCTCAGTGGATCTTCTACTACGTCGGGGTTTTACTGATGGATTTCAGCTGCTGCACGAACACATTTATTTACGCGGTGACTCAGTCGAAATTCAGGGAGCAGGTGATCAGCGCGGTGAAATATCCCGTCACCTCGGTGTTTCAGTTCATTAATAAAGCCGCGTCCTGAGCACAAGCCAAAGGCAGTTGCAGTGAGGGTTCCATCTCCTCACATTCACCCCCTGATCACCCAGGTGTTATTCCCGGCAGGTTGTCGCATCGACCGTCAGCTCCGGGACATTAGGATAGTGTAAGTTTTGTGAGGGGCAAAGCGCCGTCCTGGAGACTCAGTACCGCATTGGACCTGCCAGATGTCAGTCAAAGACATACAGCGGAACGCTATCGAGCCATTGGTCTGTGCATATGTCCATCTGTTCCTTTTGCGGCCCATCAACCTTACAGCCCACAAAACGGCGGGGATCTTGTCGAATGGTGGTTGTCTAATCCAATGTCAATCACACTACTCTCCGCCTTCCCCTTGAATGATTTGCTAATATAATTCGAAATGGGGCGGGGTTTGGTTAAAAGGCGTTTGACAGATCAAATTAAAGTCGGATTCCGGCCACTAACTGGACTGGAGTGTGGTGCAGAGAATTAGAAAATAAAAACACCACTACTTCTTTTTTGAATAAAATTCTTTCCCTTCTTGTTTTACTCCGTTCCCCCATAAAGCTAACAATTATGCATTCTGCAGTGCTGTTTCCTTTATGCTCATTATCCAAACAGTCTTACTATAAGCAACACACACAAAATGCTGGCGGAACGCAGCAGGCCAGGCAGCATCAATAGGGAGAAGTGCTGTCGACGTTTCGGGCCGAAACCCTTCGTCAGGACAATCCCAATCTCAATAATTCTCAATCCCACCAACCCCTTAGCTTCTGATTTGCCGGGTGGAAGGTCTTTATCCACCGCTGGAATTGTATCAGCTTTTGTAACTCAACCTCTCCGTGCAGGTTGAGACCCATAAGAAGACCAATAAAACTCATAAGAAGTGGGCCAATGAGTTTCTAACAGTAAATCTGACCGACCGCTGGAATAAATTGTTTTAAGAATCATCAAAACCGAAAAGGCATGTGAATAAATTAGAGCTTTACACGGACAAATTTCCTGCACCCAGTGTAAGCTTAAAATGATGGCAACAAATTCTTCTCTGTGTACTGATATAATGGTTCGTAAGTTGTTTCTTTGTCGTTACCTGTAATTAAGGCACAGAAACAGCCAGAGGAACATCTCAGTTGTTATCTTTTGATTTTTCAGCAACAGTTAATATATCATAATAGTTTTCCAAAATATACTGATGAACCAACAGACTCTCGGACATTGCAGAATTCTTAGACTTATTAAACTGTGACCTAAAATCAGCTAGTCAGAGGCAGAACAAGATGAGGTTTCAAAGAACGTGACATTGGGAAATATTGCATAATCCCACATTCCCATCTTCCCAGCGCGATAAGATCCCAGCCACCTAAACTTGAAAACGCTCTTCGTGTGATGTTGCCAACCGTCCTCGAACACAACTTCAACAGGATGGTAATTTATTTGTCCCGTCTGATGAATCCAGTTTGTTAATATCAACTGCAATCTCCGCAGTTATACTTGGCTCATTTCAACCAGTAAAGCTGAAACAGGGGATCACCTTATTGCGCCAGAACACTTCCGAACACTTTAAAATTGAAGATGACGCTGATCTACAAGTCACACAACCATAATCAAGAACAGATCCAATGAAACAAATTAACATGGCCCACAATGATATTCATGTAGCTCCCCAGAATACCCATATAGACAATTGAGAATATTTAATGTTATTATTTTCTGATATGACGCTTCCATGCCAGCTGATTATCCACCCACATGCCTGGAAATCTTCCCGCTGTCACGTCTTGAAGAGTTTGACCATATCATTTCAAATCAACTGCATGCCTATTAACCACATTTATAAAACACAGAACTTGTTCATGAGCTACTGAAAGCTTAAATTCTCATATATTTGCCGACTGTTCAAAATTAATAGCTGCCAATTGGATCCAATACACAGTATAATTGCAATTTATGCCTCTAAGCCATAAAGCTCCATCATCTGCATATAGTGATTTACACACCTCAGTGCCTGTCTCAGAGAGAATATCATTAATCATAACATTAGATAATAAAGGGTTACAAATACGGCGTTGTGGGTTCCCACCCATACCAGCACCAAACGTCCAAATATAAAACTCAGACAAAGTCTCGCAGTCTCCTGCTCGATCCTCATTTCCATAAAGCCATAAGACATGGAAGAAGAGTCAGGCCATCCGGCCCATCGAGTCTGCTCCACCATTCACTCATGGTTGATCCTTTCTTTCCGTCCTCCTCAACCCCAGCTACCGGCCTTCTCCCCTAAACCTCTGATGCCATGTCCAATCAAGAAACTATCAATGTCTGCCTTAAATGCACCCAACGCCGTGGGCTCTGCAGCTGCATGTGGCAAGAAATTCCACAAATTCACCATCCTTTGTCTGAAAGAATTTCTCCACATCTCTGTTTTAAAACGGCGCACCTCTCTCCTGAGGCTATGCCTTCTTATCCTAAACTCTCCCACCATGGGAAACATCCTTTCCATAATTCAATCCAAAGTCCTTCCGGACTCCGCCTCCCGCTACGGACGTGTAAGACTTAGTTGCTTATTGTCCGTCTTTAATCTCTCCCTTTTCCGATTCAAACTTTGAAATTTTAACTTTATTCAGTCATGTTTGTATCACAATAGTTATAATTATGGCTATTTCGAAGAGCACCAGACGAAATCCCGACCCCTCTAACGGAAAATCTAAAAGAAGCTGACGAGTTCTCGGAAGAAGCCCCTTGGGTCAAGAGATTGGAATCTCGAATCACCGGTATCTGCACTGAAATAACTCAACTAAAAGAGAGATTTGAAGAAAGAATTGACTCTCTGAGCCTCGATCTTAAAGAAGTGAATCGAAATGCGGCTGACCTTTCTTCTCGTTTGGAAAAGGCTCAACAACGGATCGTGAATTTGGAAGCTCGATCGCGTCGGTATAATATTTGAATTGTTGGATTAAAAGAGAAGTCAGAATCTGCCGACACACTGGATTATTTTGCTAAAATGTTTCGGTCTTTATTTCCGGAGGTTTGTTCGCAACCCCCGGAGTTTGAATCGGCTCACAGAACCGGTGCTTTAAAATCTTTGGATTAAGGTTCAAACAGGTATGTCGTTGTGCGTTTTCTCCTTCTTGGAGACAAGGACCGCATTATTAAACTTGCAAGAAAACAAAGATTATTTCAATTGCAAGGTTCAGAAGTTCGTTTTTTTCAAGATTTTCCACGTGAAATTGTTAAGAAACGTGCTGCATTTGTCTCTTCTATGAAATTAGCTTTTCAAAAAAAGCTCTTTCCATTATTACAATAGCCAGCCAAATTAAGGTTTTTTCTTAAAAATTCTGGAGCTCGTGTTTTTGATGATCCAGCCGAAGCATTGCGATTTATTAACTCTTTGTTTAACGAGTCCGATGGCGAATCTGCAGTCTTAAATTTGAATAATTTATAATAATTTGACTGTCTCGTGATGTAAAGCGATGAAATTGGAAGATTTGATGGTTGTAGACAGTTTTTACCATAAAATGTATTGTTAGCTTCGAAAAAGACTGGTTCGGATAGTTTTAACCTTCGAAGATATAGCGGGAGGTCTGTTGAAAGAATGTAGATAATTCCGAATCATCTAGTTTTTTTTTCTCCGCAGCATTTAAATGAAACAACTGTTTTTTTTTGTACTGTATGCTTTTTTTTAAAGTTTTTTGTTAAGTAATTGCTTGGATTTCTGTACGTTTCAAAGAAATACTGGACAATTCAAAGATGGCGATTGTTTTTCCTTTTGTGCAAGTATTTCAATCACGACGAGTCTGAAGCCTGAAGCTTGAATGATTTATAATGGTTTGAGTGTCTCGCGGTGTAAAGACTGATAAGACTGGAAGATCTGGTGGTCACAGAAAGTTTTTCTGCTGAAAATTCATTTTTATTTCTGACAAAGACTGGTTTGGACGGTTTTAACCTCTGAAGATATAGTGGGAGAACTGTTGATAGGCTGTAGTTCAGTTTGAACGATCTGGAACTTTTTTCTTTTTGCAGCATTTGAATGAATTAATGTTTTTTTAAAATTCTGTATGCTTTATTAAAGATTTTCAAGTAATTATCTGGCTTTTCTTGTGTCTTAAAGACAGGTTCGATAATTTAAAGATGGCAATTGTTTTTCTTTTGTGCAAATATTTCAAAAATTGTTTTGGATGTGTTTTTCTTCCCTTACCTAATACTATGAAGGTTACTTTCAAGTTGAAGGTCGTTTTGTTTTATAGGAAAACGCTATCCTTTCAAGGTAACTATAATGAGACTTATGTCCGGGAGAGGGAGACAGAGATTACTTTTTTTTTATTATTCACGTAGGCGGAGCTATAACAGCATCGATGCTTTTCCTGGCGCTTGCGTCGATAGATATGGACTTTTTTTTCTGGGCTTTGTAATTTCGGTGTTGTTTTTTTTTTTATTACCCCCATTATGGAATCCCAGATTATTTTTATTATTATTCATCTCCACCATTTTCGATCACTTTATCCTGAAAATATTTTAACTAAAATCATCTCTATGAATCAAACGGGCTTTATTAAAGGCCGTTCTCCCCTTTCCCCACCACTACTCTGCAATCCCCTCTCCCTCAGATCCCATCGTCAACTCCTGGGCCCTCAGAGGCTCCATCTTCCTCTCACCCCAACCCTTCCCTCTCCGCTGACACTACCAGCCTCCCTCCTCCCTCTGATCTGATCTCTCATCCGAGCCGGGTCTTTACCATTCCCTCCGACCTTCAACTCTCTGAGGCAGAGCGCTCTTTCCTCAGTAAGGGCCTCAGCTTTATCCCTCTTCGCCCACACCTCAGCGAGTTCTGCGTTCGCCATGACGCTGAACTCATCTTCCTCCGGCACTGTCACCGAGTCTTTGTCAAGGACTCTCCTAACCCCACCGATGACTACTTCTCCCGTCTTCAACCCTCCGCCTCTTCATGGACACCCCGCTCTGGTCTTCTGCCTGCCCTGGATCTCTTTATTGCTAATTGCCGACGGGACATCGACCGTCTCGACTTCACCACACCCTGTTCCAATTCCAACCTAACTCCTTCCGAACGCCCTCCTCTCCGCTCCCTCTGCACCAATCCCAACCTCACTATAAAACCCCCTGATAAGGGGGGGAGCTGCTGTTGTCGGGCGTACTGACCTCTACCTGGCCGAGGTACAGCGACAACTCTCTGATACCTCCTATTATTTACCCCCTGATCATGACCCCACCAGGCCACTGTCTCCTATACCATCACCAACCTTATCAGCTCTGGGGATCTCCGATCCACTGCCACCAGCCTCATAGTTCCCACACCCCGCACTTCCCGTGTCTACCTCCTACACAAGATCCACAAACCTGCCTGTCCAGGTAGATCTATTGCCTCAGCTTGCTCCTGCCCCACCGAACTCATTTCTGCATACCTTTACACTGCCTTATCCCCCCTTGTTCAATCTCTTCCCACCTATGTTCGTGACACTTCTCACGCTTTGAATTTTGTCAATGATTTTAAATTCCCTGTACCCCACCGCCTTATTTTCACCATTGACGTCCAGTCCTTAAATACCTCCATCCCCCAACAGGAAGGTCTCAAAGCTCTTCGCTTCGTTTTGGATTCAAGACCTAACCAATTCCCGTCTAAAACCACTCTCCTCCGTCTAGCGGAATTAGTTCTTACTCTCAAAAATTTCTCCTTTGGCTCCTCCCACTTCCTCCAAACCAAGGGTGTAGCCGTGGGCACCCACAATGGTCCCAGTTATGCCTGTCTTTTTGTTGGCTTTGTGGAACAGCCTATGTTCCAAGTCTATACGGGTATCCGTCCTCCTCTTTCCCTTCACTACATCGACGACTGCATTGGCGCTGCCACCTGCACGCAGGCTGAGCTCGTTGACTTCATTAACTTTGCCTCCAACTTTCACCCTGCCCTCAAATTAACCTGGTCCATTTCCGACACCTCCCTCCCCTTTCTTGATATTTCTGTCTCCATCTCTGGAGACGGCGATATCTACTATAAGCCTCTCACAGACTCTCACAGCTACCTGGACTATTCCTCTTCCCACACTGCCTCTTGCAAAAATGCAATCCCCTTCTCACAATTCCTCCGTCTCCGCCGCATCTACTCGCAGGATGAGGCCTTTCATTCCAGGACGAAGAAGATGTCTTCCTTTTTTAAACAAATGGACTTCTCCTCTTCCACCATCATCTCTGCTCTCAAACGCAACTCTGCCGTTTCCCGCACATCTGTCCTCACCCAATCCGCCCGCCACCCCACTGGGGATAGGGTTCCCCTTGTCCTCAACGACCGCCACACCAGCCTCCAGGTTCAAGTCAAGTCAAGTCAAGTCAAGTCATGTAAAATTTTATTGTCATTTCGACCTTAACTGCTGGTACAGTGCTTAGTAAAAATGAGACAACGTTTTTCAGGACCATGGTTTACATGACACAGTACAAAAAAACTTGACTGAACTGCATAATAAAAAATCACAGAGAAAGCTATACTAGACTACAGACCTACACTGGACTGCATAAAGTGCACAAAATAGGACCGACATTAAGATAAATAATAAACAGGGCAGTAGGGCAAGGTGTCAGTCCAGGCTTCGGGTATTCAGGAGTCTGATAGCTTGGGGGAAGAAACTGTTATATAGTCTGGTCGTAAGAGCCCGAATGCTTCGGAGCCTTTTCCCAAACGGCAGGAGGGAGAAGAGATTGTATGAGGGGTGCATGGGGTCTTTCATAATGCTATTTCCTTTTCGTATGCAACGTGTAGTGTAAATGTCCGTGATGGCGGAAAGAGAGACCCCGATGATCCTCTCAGCTGACCTCACTATCCGCTGCAGGGTCCAACGTATAATTCTCCGTAACTTCCACCATCTCCAACAGGATCTTACTACCAAGCACATCTTTCCCTCCCCTCCCTCTTTCTGCTTTCCGCAGGGATCGCTTCCTACGCGACACTCTTGTCTACTCGTTTCACCCCCCCCCCCATCCCTTCCCACCGATCTCCCTCCTGGCAATTATCCTTGTAAGCGGAACAAGTGCTACACCTGCCCTTACACTTCCTCCCTCACCACCATTCAGTGCCCCAGACAGCCCTTCCAGGTGAGGCGACACTTCGCCTGTGAGTCGGCCGGTGTGGTATACTGCGTCCGGTGCTCCCGGTGTGGCCTTTTTTGTATTGGTCAGACCCGACGCAGACTGGGAGACCGTTTCGCTGAACACCTACGCTCGGTCCGCCAGAGAAAGCAGGATCTTCCAGTGGCCACACATATTAATTCCACGTCCCACTCCCGTTCTGATATGTCTATCCATGGCCTCCTGTACTGTCAAGATGAATCCACACTCAGGTTGGAGTAACAACACGTCATATACCGGCTGAGTAGCCTCCAACCTGATGGCATGAACACTGACTTCTCTAACTTCCGTTAATGACCCTCCTTCCCTTCTTACCCCATTCCTGACATATATAGCTGTTTGTTTTCTCTCTCTCTCTGACCATAACTCTGCCTGCTCTTCATCTCCCTCCGGTGCTTCCCCCTCTCCCCCTATTTTTCTCCCGAGGCCTCCCGTCCCATGATTCTTTCCCTTCTCCAGCTCTGTATCACTTTCGCCAATCACCTTTCCAGCTCTTAGCTTCATCCCCTCCCTCCGGTCTTCTCCTATCCTTTCGCATTTCTCCCTCCCCCCACTACTTTCAAATCTCTTACTATCTTTCCTTTCAGTTAGTCCTGACGAAGGGTCTCGGCCCGAAACGTCGACAAGCTTATGGGGTGTTAGCTTTCATATGTCGAGGAATAGAGTTTAAGAGACGCGATGTAATGATGAAGCTCTATAAAATTCGGGTTAGGCCACACTTGGAGTACTGTGTCCAGATCTGGTCGCCTCACTATAGGAAGGATGTGGAAGCATTGGAAAGGGTACAGAGATTTACCAGGATGCTGCCTGGATTAGAGAGTATAGATTATGATCAGAGATTAAGGGATAAAGATAGAGTTCACAGCCAGCGCCTCTTCCCCACGGCACCACTGCTCAGTACAAGAGGACATGGCTTTCAGGTAAGGGGAGGGAAGAGCAAGGGGGATATTAGAGGAAGGTTTTTCACTCAGAAAGTGATTGGTGCGTGGAATGCACTGCCTGAGTCAGTGGTGGAGGCAGAAACACTAGTGAAGTTTAAGAGACTACTACACAGGTACATGGAGGAATTTAAGGTGGGGGGTTACATGGGAGGAAGGGTTGATGGTCGGCACAACATTGTGGGCCGAAGGGCCTGTAATGTGCTGTATTTTTCTATGTTCTATGATATTGCTGTATCCCTTACAAGCAATGCAATGCTATATAGTTCCCCGAACCAGTGTACACACATCCCTCTGTTGTCCTGGCCAAGTGTTCTCAGTAGCCAAGCCGTCACGACAAAGCGCCAGCGTTGTCTGTTAGCTACTCACTGACACAAACACACACACGCGAACTCATATAAACACTCGGAGATGCAGACTCACAAACATTCATTAGTAATGAGCACATTATGAACTTTGAACTTTTTAACATGGAGGCAGCTACTTCGCGAACTGTTTGAAATGAGTTTTGCTCTCGAAAAATCTAATGTGTCTGTGGCGATGTCAGCGGGTTTGGGGGTACACATGGAAGTGGGGCTGCACATTAATTTGCTGGTGTACGGACGTTTCAGGGCATGTTGTCGAATACGGGCGTGCACGCTGATTTCGGAGTGTCAGTGAATTTCGGCGTGCACACAGCTTTGGGCGTGTGAGGGTGCAAGGGATTTGGGAGCGCAAGTCTATTTGAAGCACCGCACAGAATATGGGTGTGTCGGGGGATTTGAGGATGCACACGGATTGGGCTGACCTTGGATTTAGGGGTGTGATGACTCTGTTTCATTTATAGATACTGTAATAGCAAATGCACATTAAACTTTAAACTGTGTTCTTGCTATTTGATTTAAGTTGGAGGCACCTTTTTGTGGTTTGTTTGAAATGATTCTTGCTCTGGGATAATCTAATGTGCATGTGGAGTTGTCAGCAGGTTTGGGTGCGGACGAATTTGGGTATCTAGATGGATTTGGGAGTGTCTTTAGTTTTGGTGTGCGCACGGATCTCGGTATCTAGGTGGATTTGGGAGTGTCGGCATGTTTGGGGTGCGCATGGATTCGGGGATACACACTGATTTGGGAGCGAACACTGAGTTGTGGTTTGCATGAGGCTTTGCGGGTGCGCACAGTTTTAGGAGAACACACAGATTTGCAGATTAGCGCACAATTGGGAATCCCGGTAGATTCGGAGTTTGTCGAATCTCAATATTGTTTCATTGATACAAACTTTAAGAATAAATTCCACCTGAACCTTGACCTCTGTTCTTGCTATTTTTTTAGGGTGGAGGCAGATATTTTGAGAACTGCTTGAAATGATCGTTGCTCTGAGATAATATAACTTGCATGTGGGGGCGTCAACAGGTTTGGGATGAGCACACCTCTGGGGATGTCGGTGGATTTGGGCGTGTCTGCGTGTTCGGCGTGGGCAAGGATTTGGAACTGCACACAGATTTGAGGATTGCTCTGACTTAGGGATGTTTTGGTGAATATGGGGGTGCACAGGGATTTGTGGATGTGAGCAGACATAGAGGTTTGTCAGCGAATATGGGGGTGGGTGGATTTGGGAAACGAACTGATCAGGGGATAAAGTTAAGTTTGGTGAATTGCGAAGGTTTAAGGAGATGTCAGTGATTATAAGAAGTAAATGCATGTGGGCGGGAGTTTGCAGTTTAAACTTTGTTCTTGCTATTTTTAAGGTGGACGCAGCTATTTTGTAAAGTGGTTGAAGTGAATCCTGCTGGGTGAGAGTGTAATGTGCAGGTGTGCGCATGGATTTGCGGAAGTGCGCATATTTCGGGACCTGTCGGTGAATCTAGGGGTACGTATGGATTTGGCGGTAAATGTTGCTTGCGGATGTGCATAGATTTAGGTGTAAGTCAGTGAATGTGTGAGAGCACTGGAATTTTCGGGTGTCGGTTGCTTTGTGGGTTCACACTGATTTCACCTGCACAGGTGGAAGGTCAACTGAGGAAGATCTGTACCAGCAAGGCGGCTGGACCGGATGGAGTTTCTCCACGATTACTGAGGGCCTGTGCGACTGAGCTGGGAGAACCACTACAGCGCATCTTCAACATGAGCCTGGAGCAGAGAAGAGTACCCAGACAGTGGAAAACATCCTGTATTGTCCCGGTACCGAAGAAACCACAACCAAAGGAGTTGAGTGACTTCAGACCTGTTGCCTTGACGTCGCACGTGATGAAGACCATGGAGCGGCTGATAATACAGAATCTGAGGCCACAAACCAGGCACGCCCAGGATCCTCTTCAGTTTGCTTATAAGGAGAAGGTGGGAGTGGAGGATGCTATCACGTATTTGCTGCACAAATCACTCTCTCACCTAGATGGGGTCAGTTGTGCTGTGAGGATTACATTCCTTGACTTCTCTAGTGTCTTTAACACCATCCAGCCCAAGATCTTAAGGCACAAACTAACGGAGATGGGAGTAGACTCTCACATGGTGGATTGTATAGTGGACTACTTGACAGATAGACCTCAGTATGTGCGGTTGGGAGACTGTAGGTCTGACACGATGGTCAGCAGCACAGGAGCGCCGCAGGGAACCGTACTCTCTCCGGTCCTGTTCACCCTGTACACATCAGACTTCCAATATAACTCGGAGTCCTGCCATGTGCAGAAGTTCGCTGATGACACGGCCATAGTGGGGTGTGTCAGGAATGGACTGGAGGAGGAGTATAGGAAACTGATACAGGACTTTGTGATATGGTGCAACTCAAACTACCTGCGTCTCAATATCACCAAGACCAAGGAGATGGTGGTGGACTTTAGGAGATCTAGGCCTCATATGGAGCCAGTGATCATTAATGGAGAATGTGTGGAGCAGGTTAAGACCTACAAGTATCTGGGAGTACAGTTAGACGAGAAGCTAGACTGGACTGCCAACACAGATGCCTTGTGCAGGAAGGCACAGAGTCGACTGTACTTCCTTAGAAGGTTGGCGTCATTCAATGTCTGTAGTGAGATGCTGAAGATGTTCTATAGGTCAGTTGTGGAGAGCGCCCTCTTCTTTGTGGTGGCGTGTTGGGGAGGAAGCATTAAGAAGAGGGACGCCTCACGTCTTAATAAGCTGGTAAGGAAGGCGGGCTCTGTCGTGGGCAAAGTACTGGAGAGTTTAACATCGGTAGCTGAGCGAAGGGCGCTGAGTAGGCTACGGTCAATTATGGAAAACTCTGAACATCCTCTACATAGCACCATGCAGAGACAGAGAAGCAGTTTCAGCGACAGGTTACTATCGATGCAATGCTCCTCAGACAGGATGAAGAGGTCAATACTCCCCAATGCCATTAGGCTTTACAATTCTACCGCCAGGACTTAAGAACTGTTTAAAAGCTATTATTAATGCTTTTTGAGATAGTGATTTAGATGCATATCATTTTTTTTACTGAGTTAAGTATTGCATGTAATTAGTTTTGCTACAACAAGTGTATGGGACATTGGAAAAAAGTTGAATTTCCCCATGGGGATGAATAAAGTATTTATCTATCTATCTATCTATCTATCTATCTATCTATCTATCTATCTATCTATCTATCTATCTATCTATCTATCTATCTATCTATCTATCTATCTATCTATCTATTTACACAGAGTTGGGAGGTGTTGGCGGATTCGGGGATGAGCACTGGCTTGGGGGAGGCTGTGGATTTGGAGGGGTGTCAAGATTTCAAGGTTGTTGAAATATTAATAAATTCAATATGAATTTTGTCCTTTGTTCTTGTTTACTTTTTTCAAATGGAGATAGGTATTTTGTGAAATGAATCTTGCTCTGGGATAATCTAATGTGCATGTGGGGGTGACTGCTGAAATGGAGCTGTGACGAGTCTCGAGGTTGTATTATTTCTACATACATTAATAATAAATGTAGTTTTGAAATTTGGCCTCTGTCCTTGCTTTGTTACAGTTCACCCGCCATTTGTGAAGCGTTTGAAATGAGAATTTGAGAACATCTACATTGCACAGACAGATGGGAAGGGGCTGAACCAAGGGGGATAAACTGAATTGGAGGTGCACGGGCACGTGTATAGTCAGGCAGGGTAAAGCAGAGACACAGACACCGAAACACACTGACGCACACTAACACTCATAGACAGACAGACAGACACACACACACACACACACACACACACACACACACACACACACGATCAAAGCTGCACTTCCTTATCAGCCTCTCCAGCTCTCAGCCGTGTTCTTTGACACCTACAGAGTGACACCATTAAAACATACCCCTCCCCCCAACTAGAGGCTCAATTTCATGGCATGTGTTCGAGTTAGGGATGGGTCCTGGATGAGCCCCCAAATGATCTACGTTTGACTGAATCACTGAAGCAGCTGGAGGATTTAGTGGGTATGAAATTGTGTTTAATCATCAACACAAATAGACATTTTCTTCGAGGCCCTCTCAGTAGAGTCCCACAAACACAAACTACATCAAGAGTTTATACTCTTGAGGAGAGTGGTAACAGTAGGTAACTCAGTATAATTTCGCAGGCACAATAACAGAATTTACTTCAATATCCTGTGTCAGACAACTGGTTCCTTTGAAGTACATATTTCCAGTGGAATCACATTTAATTGATAAGACACCTCGGACGGTTCAGTCACCTTTGTTGTAACAAACTAACTCCCACAAATGATCTAAATATTATTCATTAATTTAATCACAATCTGTCATCACAGGGATTGCACCTGTCTGACGTGATTGGGTTGTAAATAATTTAAAAACCTTTATTTTTCAATCTGTTGAAATCTATCCCTGTGGAATTGCTAAATGGCTTTAAAAACCCCAGGCATGTGCTGCCTTAACATTACATTCCAAGAGATCGCCTGTCGCACAAAGAGACAAATCACTGGCCAGGAAAAATGTCTGCAATGTTGGCCAGGTACGAGAGTGTGGAGAAAATGTTGTACATCTTCATTGCCGTCATTGGAGTTCCTGGTGAGTGAGCAGAACATTTCATGTTGGATATTTCTGTGTGTTAACTGGTGTGAACCTGTTTCAGATAATTTTACAAGCTTACAATCTGATCATCATTGCACAAATATCCATCAGAGATATTGATCCAGTCAATTTCACATTCTGAATTTTTATATTTAATAACAAGTGGAACTGAGTCTAAATTTCTCCTCTAACTCACGGGATCGAAGAGAAGGCTGTTCTTGCCTTGAATGACACCTTGTCCAGAGATGTCCCAATGCTGGGGCCAGGGATCTCTCCGGGAAGTTGTGACTGGGAGATGTTTGCATTCTGAAGTACACTTTTCCTAAGTTATTGATCAGAGGGAAACCCTAGTCCTGTGCTTCGCGTCTCCCTGTGGAGTCTGACACAGTCCGATCCCACTGTCTGTTGTTCAGTTATTGGGGCTGATCACCTGAACCAGTGTTCACGGATCTGCTGCCCTGTGTTATCGAATTAAACTGCGCTGTAGAATTAACCCATTAACGGAGCAACTCAGCCACAGGTCACTAAATTGTGCCTTCTTTCCCTGTGAAACCCGTCATAAATCGGGGCAGCGCTTCGTCCTGAAGGAGGGTCTCGACCCGAAACGGAAGATTATTCAATTCCATGGATGCTGCCTGACCTGCTGAGTTTCCCCAGTTTTGTGTGTGTTGCTCCTCTTTGCATCCCTTCTCGGCCTCATCAGACGCTGACTTTCCAGAGTCCTGGTCAGTCACAGTTAATTCAGTGAAACCGGCCCCATCAGCGACTGGAATGGGGACCAGCACCGATCGTGATTGTTCATGCAGATCGCAACGATTCCCCAGACATCGTCTTATCTCCACACTGAAGAAGACAGGTCAGAAACATTTCTGGTGATAGATTATGTTTACAGACTCTAATACTCCCGAGTTTCAGCAAAATCCCGATCCAATGTTAATTCACGGACAATGTTTTAAGTAATTCCGAGTGTCTCCTCTCTCCAGTGAATGTAGTGGCGATTGTAATCCTGTCCCGGGGAAAGTGCGGCCTCTCTACCTGCACCACTCGCTACCTGGTGGCCATGGCAGCGGCCGATCTACTGACCATTGTCACTGAGGTCATTTTGTTTCGAATCAATTGGTATTACTTCCCGTGGAGTTTTCTGAGCATCACCCCTGTGTGCAGTGTTATCGATGTACTGAAGTTCACAGCCACACACTGTTCTGTCTGGTTCACCGTCACTTTCACCTTTGATCGGTTTGTCGCCATTTGCTGCCGAAAGCTGAAAACAAAATATTGCACAGGGAAAACTGCGGCTGTGGTTCTAACAACAACTGGCTTACTGTCCTGTTTGAGAAACGTTCCCCGATACTTCACACGGGAACCCAGAGTGATAATCGACAATGTACCGTGGTTCTGTGGTCTCAGGGACAATGTTTTCACTGACCCCGGGTGGATAGTATATGACTGGCTCGATACGGTTTTAACTCCGTTCCTCCCTTTCGCTGAGATCCTGCTGCTCAACGCTCTGACAGTCCGGCACATTTTAGTGGCCAGTCGGGTCCGTAAGGGGCTGAAGGGTCAGAGTAAGGGGGAGAACCGCAGTGACCCGGAGATGGAGAGCAGGAGGAGGTCTGTGGTTTTACTCTTCACCCTCTCCGGCAGCTTCATCCTCCTGTGGATGACACTGGTTGTAAATTTCATATATTATCAGGTCTCAGGAAAAGGACTCAATTTCAATGATTCTGAAGTGATCTTTCACTACGTCGCTGTTTTCCTGAGGAATTTCAGCTGCTGCACGAACACATTTATTTACGCGGTGACTCAGTCGAAATTCAGGGAGCAGGTGATCAGCGCGGTGAAATATCCGGTCACCTCGGTGCTTCAGTTCATTAATAAAGCCGCGTCCTGAGCACAAGCCAAAGGCGGCCGCAGTGAGAGTTCTAGCTCCTCACATTCACCCCCTGATCACCCAGGTGTTATTCCCGTCAGGTTTCCGCATCGACTGGCAGCTCCGGGACATTAGGATAGTCTATGTTTTGTGAGGGGCAAAGCGCCGTCCTGGAGACTCAGTACCGCATTGGACCTGCCAGATGTCAGTCAAAGACATACAGCGGAACGCTATCCAGCCATTGGCCTGTACATATGTCCATCTGTTCCTTTTGCGGCCAATCAACCTTACAGCCCTCAAAACGGCGGGGATCTTGTCGAATGCTGGTTGTCTAATCCAATGTCTAATCCCCTTGAATGATTTGCTAATATAATTCGAAACGGGGCGGTGTTTGGTTAAAAGGCGTTTGACAGATCAAATTAAAGTCGGATTCCGGCCATTAACTGGACTGGAGTGTGGTGCAGAGAATTAGAAAATAAAACCTTCACTGCTTCTTTTTTGAATAAAATTCTTTCCCTTATTGTTTTACTCTGTTCCACCATTAAGCTGACAGTGACGCATTCTGCAGTGGTGTTTCCTTTATGCTCATTAACCCAACTTTGCTATAATTCTCAATCCCACCAACCCCTTAGCTTCTGATTTCCCGGGTGGAAGGTCTTTATCCACCGCTGGAATTGTATCAGCTTTTCTAACTCAACCTCTCCGTGCAGGTTGAGACCCATAAGAAGACCAATAAAACTCATAAGAAGTGGGCCAATGAGTTTCCAACAGTAAATCTGACCGACCGCTAGAATAAATTGTTTTAAGAATCATCAAAACTGAAAAGGCTTGTGAATAAATCAGAGCTTTACACGGACAAATTTTCTCCACCCAATGTGAGCCTAATATTATGGCAACAAATTCTTCTCTATGTACTGATATAATGGTTAGTAAGTTGTTTCTTTGTCGTTACCTGTAATTAAGGCACAGAAACAGCCAGAGGAACATCTCAGTTGTTATCGTTTGATTTTTCAGCAACAGCTAATATATCATAATAGTTTTCCAAAAAATACTGATGAACCAACAGACTCTCGGACATTGCAGAATTCTTAGACTTATTAAGCTCTGTGACCTAAAATCAGCTTGTCAGACGCAGAACAAGATGGGGTTCCAGAGAACGTGACACTGGGGAATATTGCATAATCCCACAATCCCATCTTCCCAGCGCGATAAGATCCCAGCCACCTAAATCGAATACACTCTTCGTGTGATGTTACCAACCGTCCTCGAACACAACTTCAACAGGATCATAATTTGTTTGTCCCTTCTAATGAATCCAGTTTGCAATCTCCGCAATTAAACTTGGCTCATTTCAACCAGTAAAGCTGAAACAGGGTCCATTTTATTGCCCCAGAACACTTCCGAACACTTTAAAATTGAAGATGACGTTGATCTACAAGTCACACAGCCACAATCAAGAACGGATCCAATTAAAAAATGAAAATGGTCCACAATGATAATCCTGTAGCTCCCCAGAACACCCATAAAGACAATTAAGAATATTTAATGTTATTATTTTCTGATATGGCACTTCCATGCCAGCTGATTATCCATTTACATGCCTGGAAATCTTCCCGCTGTCACGTCTTGAAGAGTTTGACCATATAATTTCAAATCAACTGCATGCATATTAATCACATTTATAAAACACAGAACTTGTTCATTGGCGACTGAAAGCTTAAATTCTCATATATTTGCCGACTGTTCAAAATTATTAGCTGCTAATTGGATCCAATATACAGTATAATTGCAATTTATGCCTATAAACCATAGAGCTCCATCATCTGCATATAGAGATTTACACACCTCAGTGCCTGTCTCAGAGAGAATATCATCAATCATAACATTAGATAATAAAGGGTTACAAATACGGCGTTGTGGGTTTCCACCCGTACCAGCACCGACCGTCCAAATATAAAACTTAGACAAAGTCTTGCAGCCTCCTGCTCGATCCTCATTTCCAAAAAGCCATAAGACATGGAAGCAGAGTCAGGCCATCCGGCCCATCGAGTCTGCTCCACCATTCACTCATGGTTGATCCTTTCTTTCCGTCCTCATCAACCCCAGCTACCGCCCTTCTCCCCTGAACCTTTGATGCCATGTCCAATCGAGAAACTATCAATGTCTGCCTTAAATGCACCCAACGCCGTGGGCTCTGCAGCTGCATGTGGCAAGAAATTCCACAAATTCACCACCCTTTGTCTGAAAGATTCCTCGCATCTCTGTTTTGAAAAGGCGCCCCTCTCTCCTGAGGCTATGGCCTCTTATCCTAAACGCTCCCACCATGGGAAACATCCTTTCCATAATTCAATCCCAAATCCTTCCGGACTGCGCCTCCCGCTACGGACATGTAAGACCCAGTTGCTTATTGTCCGCCTTTAATCTCCCTTTTCCGATTTAAACTTTGAAATTTTAACTTTATTCAGTCGAATTTGTATAACGTTAGTTATAATTATGGCTACTTCGAAGAGCACCAGACGAAATCCCGACCCCTCTAACGGAAAATCTAAACAAAGCTGACGAGTTCTCGGAAGAAGCCCCTTGGGTCAGGAGATTGGAATCTCGAATCACCGGTATCTGCAATGAAATAACTCAACTGAAATAGAAATTTGAAGAAGAAATTGACTCTCTGAGCCTCGATCTTAAAGAAGTTAATCGAAATGCGGCTGACCTTTCTTCTCGTTTGGAAAAGGCTCAACAACGGATCGTGGAATTGGAAGCTCGATCGCGTCGGAATAATATTCGAATTGTTGGATTAAAAGAGAAATCAGAATCTGCCGACACACTGGATTATTTTGATAAAATGTTTCAGTCTTTATTTCCGGAGATTTGTTCGCAACTCCCGGAGCTTGAATCGGCTCACGGAACCTGTGCTTTAAAATCTTTGGATGAAGGTAAAAACAGACATGTCGTTGTGCGTTTTCTCCGTCTCAGAGCCAAGGACCGCATCATTAAACGTGCAAGAAAACAAAGATTATTTCAATTTCAAGGTTCAGAAGTTCGTTTTTTTTCCCAATATTTTCCGCGTGAAATTGTTGAGAAACGTGCTGCATTTGTCTCTTCTATGAAATTAGCTTTTCAGAAAAAGCTCTTTCCATTATTACAATAGCCAGCCAAATTAAGGCTTTTTGTTAAAAATTCTGGAGTTCGTATTTTTGATGATCCAGCCGAAGCATTGCGTTTTATTAACTCTTTGTCTAACGAGTCCGATGGCGAATCTGAAGTTTGAATAATTTATAATAATTTGACTGTCTTGTGCTGTAAAGCGATGAAATTGGAAGATTTGATGCTTATAGAAAGTTTTTACCTTAAAATGTATTCTTAGCTTCGAAAAACACTGGTTTTGGTGGTTTTAACCTTCGAAAATATAGCGGGAGAACTGTTGAAAGACTCTAGATAATTTTGAACCATCTAGTTTTTTTTCTGTAGCATTTAAATGAACCAACTTTTTTTTCTGTATGCTTTTTAAAAGTTTTTTTGTTAAGTAATTGCTTCGATTTCTTTACGTTTTAAAGAAAGACTGGATAATTTAATGATGACGATTGTTTATCCTTTTGTGCAAATATTTCAACCACGACGAGTCTGAAGCCTGAACTTTGAATGATTTACAATGGCTTGAGTGTCTCACGGTGTAAAGACTGATAAGACTGGAAGATCTGGTGGTCACAGAAAGTATTTAGCTTAAAATTTATTTTTATTTTTGGCAAAGACTGGTTTGGTCGGTTTTAACCTCAGAAGATATAGTGGGAGAACTGTTGATAGGCTGTAGTTAAGTTTGTACTTCTAGAACTTTTTACTTTTTGCAGCATTTAAATGAATTAATTGTTTGTTTTTATTCTGTATGCTTTATTGAAGATCTTTGAAGAAATTATTTGATTTTTCTTGTGTTTTAAAGATAGATCGGGTAATTTAAAGATGGCGATTGTTTTTCCTTTGTGCAAATATTTCAAGAATTGTTTTGGATGTGTTTTTCTTCCCTTATCTAATACTATGAAGGTTACTTTCAAATTGAAGGTCGTTTTGTTTTATAGGAAAAACACTATCTTTTCAAGTTAACTTTACTGAGATAAATGTCGACTGTAATGAGATTTATGTCCGGTAGAGGGAGGCAGAGATTACTTTTTTATATCCACGTAGGCGGAGCTTTAACAGCATCGATGCTTTTCCTGGGGAGTGCGTCGATAGCTATCGACTTTTTTTTCCGGGCTTTAAAATTTGGGAGTTTTTTTTTTCTTTTTTTTACCCCCTTTATGGAATCCTGGATTATTTTTATTGTTGTTCATCTCCGCCACTTTCGATAACTTTATTCTGAAAATATTTTAACTAAAATCATCTCGATGAATCAAACGGGCTTTATTAAAGGCCGTTCTCCTTTTCCCCCACCACCACTGCAATCCCCTCTCCCTCAGATCCCATCGTCACTCCTGGGCCCTCAGGGAACTAATTCCGCTAGACAGAGGTGAGTGGTGGTAGAGGGGAAATGGTTAGGTTCCATCTTCCTCTCACCCAACCCTTCCCTCTCCAATGACACTACCAGCCTCCCTCCCCCCTCGGTTCCCATCTCTCATCCGTGTCTTTACCATTCCCTCCGATCTTCATCTCTCTGAGGCAGAGCGCTCTGTCCTCAGTAAGGGCCTCAGCTTTATCCCTCTTTGCCCACACCTCAGCGAGTTCCGTGGGCGCCATGACGCTGAACTCATCTTACGCCGGCTCCGTCACCGAGCTTATTTCTTTGGCAAGGACTCTCCTACCCCCACCGCTGACCCATTCTCCCGTCTTCAGCAGTCCTCCTCTTCATGGACACCCCGCTCCGGTCTTCTGCCTGCTCTGGATTTCTTTTTTGCTAATTTCCGACGGGACATCAACCGTCTTGACTTCACCACACCCTGTTCCAATTCCAACCTAACTCCTTCCGAACGCTCTGCTCTCTGCTCCCTCCGCACCAATCCCAACCTCACTATAAAACGCGCTGATAAGGGGGGAGCTGTTGTTGTCTGGCGTACTGAGCTCTACCTGTCCGAAGCACAGCGACAACTCTCTGATATATCCTCTTATTTAACCCTTGATCATGACCCTACTGAGGAGCACCAGGCTGTCTCCTATACCATCACCAACCCTATCAGCTCTGGGGATCTCCCATCCACTGCCACCAACCTCATAGTTCCCACACCCCGCACTTCCCGTTTCTACCTCCTACCCAAGATCCACAAACCTGCCTGTCCAGGTAGACCTATTGTCTCAGCTTGCTCCTGCCCCACCGAACTCATTTCTGCATACCTTGACACTGTCTTATCCCCCCTTGTTCAATCTCTTCCCACCTATGTTCGTGACACTTCTCACGCTTTTAAATTTTTCAATTATTTTATGTTCCCTGGCCCCCGCCGTCTTATTTTCAGTATGGATATCCAGTCCCTATATACCTCCATCCTCCACCCGGACGGTCTCAAAGCTCTTCGCTTCTTTTTGGAATCCAGACCTAACCATTTCCCCTCTACCACCACTCTCCTCCGTCTAGCGGAATTAGTTCTTACTCTCAATAATTTCACCTTTGGATCCTCCTACTATAAGCCTATAGACTCTCACAGCTACCTGGACTATTCCTCTTCCCATCCTGTCTCTTGCAAAAATGCTATCCCCTTCTCACAATTCCTCCGTCTCCGCCGCATCTGCTCTCAGGATGAGGTTTTTCATTCCAGGACGAAGGAGATGTCTTCTTTTTTTAAACAAAGGGGCTTCCCTTCGTCCACCATCAACTCTGCTCTCAAACGCATCTCGCCCATTTCCCGCACATCTGCATTCACCCCATCCACCCACCACCCGACTAGTGATAAGGTTCCCCTTGTCCTCACCTACCAGCCCACCCGCGTCCAGGTTCAATGTATAATTCTCCGTAACTTCCGCTACATCCATTGGGATCCCACTACCAAGCACATCATTCCCACCGCCCCCCCTTTCTGCTTTCAGGAGGGATCTCTCCCTACGCGACTCCCTTATCCACTTATTTCCCCAATCCCCCCCCCCCATCCCTTCCCACCGATCTCCCTCCTGGCACTTATCCTGGTAAGAGTAACAAGTGCTACACCTGCCCTTTCATTTCCTCCCTCACCACCTTTCAGGGTCCCAGACTGTCCTTCCAGGTGAGGCGACACTTCACTTATGAGTTGACTGGTGTGGTATACTGCGTCTGGTGCTCCCGATGTGGCCTTTTATATATTGGTGAGACCCGACGCAGACTGGGAGACCTTTTCGCTGAACATCTACGCTCGGTCCGCCAGAGAAAGCAGGATCTCACTGTGGCCACACATTTTAATTCCACGTCCCATTCCCATTCCGATATGTCTATCTATGGCCTCCTCTACTGTCAAAATGAATCCACACTCAGGTTGGAGTAACAACACCTTATATACCGGCTGGGTAGCTTCCAACCTGATGGCATGAACATTGACTTCTCTAACTTCCGTTAATACCCTTCCTCCCCTTCTTACCCCATTCCTGGCATACTTAGTTTTTTTTCTCTCTCTCTCTGCCCATCACCGCCTGTTCTCCATCTCCCTCAGGTGCTCCCCCCCTTTCTTTCTCCAGAGTCCTCCTGTCCCATGATCATTTCCCTTCTCCAGCTCTTTATCACTTTCGCCTGACACCTTTTCCAGCTCTTAGCTTCATTCCACCCCCTCCGGTCTTCTCCTATCACGTCACAGTTCCCCCTCCGCCCAGTACTTTCAAATCCCTTACTACCTTTTGTTAGTCCTGACGAAGGGTCTCGGCCCGAAACGTCGACAGTGCTTCTCCTTATAGATGCTGCCCGGCCTGCTGTGTTCCACCAGCATTTTGTGTGTGTTGATTGAATTTCCAGCATCTGCAGATTTCCTCGTCTTTGCACTGTACATCATCTGCCAACCTTTTTGCCCATATTCCTAAAATGCCGATTCAGTCCGCCATTTCGTTTGCCCCATTACTCAGTCTCCAGCATCGTTTACCTACGGCCTGAAATTCACTCTCTCCTCCCTTTTACACGTTATGTATCTGAAGAAATGCTTGGTGTCCTGTGTTTGTCTCTGTTTAGCTTAAATTCATATTCCATCTTTACCTTCTTAATGTCTTTTTAGTTGTTTTCTTTTGGCTTTCATAAGCTTCCCAGTTGTTTAACTTCCCACAATTTTTTTCTCAATTCTCTTGGGCTTTTATGCTGGCATTGACATTCCTGCAAATCTCTTCCTCTTTTGTGATGTATTTATCCCGTGCCTTCCGAATTGCTTCCGGAAATTCCAGCCATCGCTGCCCTGCCGTGGATCCTGCCGGTGATCTTTCCAGTTAATTCTGGCCGATTGTAATCGCCTCTGTGATTACCGTGACTCTGCTGTAATACCACCACATCTGATTTCCGCTTCTCCTTCTCAAACTTCAGGGTGAATTCAAAAACATTGTGCTCGTTTGTCCCTAAAGGTTCTTCTACTTTCAGGTTTCCAATCACTTTTGCTTCATTGCCCCACACCCGATTCAGTAGAGCGGATCCTCCAGTCGGTTCAATCGTGAGCTGCCTTAAGAAGCTATCCCGAAGGCACTCGAGAAATCCCTTTACCAGGAATCAAGCTGAACCTGATTTTTCAAATCTACATGCACATTTAAATTCCTCATGACTCTTCTACCATTTCCTTTTCGGTAAGCATTCGCTATCTCCCGTTTAATTTGTAGGTCACATCCTTACTGCTGTTCCATGATATATACAGTGTCTTTCACCTTGCAGTTCCTTAGCTCTATCCACAATGGTTCAACACCTTCCGCCCCTACATCACCTCTTTCTAATGGTTTGATTTTACTTGTTTTTTTTTTACAAACAGAGCTACGCCACCACCTCTGCTTCCAGCCTGTTCTTTCGATACTGTATGCATCCTTGATACTAAATCAATATTATAATATTGATAATAATGTCTTTCAGCTATTGACGACAGTCATTGGTAGTAGCGGAGGCGATAATTAAGATGAGGCGACCTGGCTTTTCACAATTAAATAAACAGCATTTATCCATACCCCGCCCTGTATTTTCGCGTTAGCCCATTATTCATGTGGAAGTTGAAGATTAGAGTAACTGACAGTGGACTAGCCAACCAGTATCAGACTAGCCCTACAGTCCTCTGGGAACGTCAGACCGTGAGGTACTGAGCATGAAGGGGAATAGACAGACATATCCACAGACCAAATGGTGGGCGGCATTCTGGAGCAGTACATTGATTGACATATGGCGGGCCAATGAGTTTCTGAGTCGCCATGACGGTGTTTAACCCCCTCACGTCCACGCCCCCTCTCTCCACCACTGGGATCAGTTCTGATCACTTCAGTACAGGTAGGATGTGGAAACTATAGAAAGGGTGCAGAGGAGATTTACATGGATGTTGCCTGGATTAGGGAGCATGCCCTATGAGACTAGGTTGAGTGAACTTGGCCTTATCTCCTTGGAGCCGCGGAGGATGCGAGTAACCTGATAAAGGTATATAAAATGATGAGTGTCATTGATTGTGTGGATAGTCAGAGGCGTTTTCCCAGGGCTAAAATGGCTAACACGAGAGGGCACAGTTTTAATGTGCCTGAAAGAAGGCACAGAGAAGGTTTTTTTTAATATATACGCAGAGAGTGGTGAGTACGTGGAAAGTGCTGCCGGTGACAGTGTTGGAGGCGGATACGATAGGGTCTTTTAAGAGGCTCTTGGATAGGTACATGGTACTTTGAAAAATGAGGGTATTGGAGGGTAATTTCGAGAATATGTACATGTTCGTCACAACATCGTGAGCCGAAGAGCCTGTATTGCGTTGTAGCTTTTTGTATGTTTCTACCCGCAAATATATGTGCCCCCCAAATCCACCAACCCTCCCAAACATGCGCACCCCCTCAAATATAAAAGCCCCCCATTCATGTGCACTCCCAAACCTGCTGACACTCCCAAATCGACCCACATTCCTAAGTATGTGCACAACCCAGATCTGTGCCCGCCCCAAATCCACAGCCACCTCCAGATGCACATTAGAACATCACAGAGGAAGACTCACTTCAGACATAGCAACCAGCACCTTAAAAATACAGCAAGATCAAAGTTCAAAGGTTAAACTATTTATTATAAAAGTATCTATAGATGAAACGGCTTTGATATTCGCCAAACATGCACTGGAAAAACATGAAATACGTCTGCTTCCCAAATCCGTGAGCACCTCTAAATCCACCAACTCCCAAATTCAGTGGGTAGCACCAAATCCACTGACATTCCCAGGTCTGCGCACCTCCACAAATCCATGTGCACCCTCGAGTCAGTGTGTGCTCACAACTCTACCGGCATCTCATATCCGCTGACAAACGCAGATATCTGCGTCCGTCCGCAAATCACTGTGCACGCCCAAATTCGCCAAAATCCCCTCCGTCAATGCAATCTCCAAATCTGTCTGCACCCCCAAGTCCGTGCGCGTCCGTGCGCACCCCCGAAGCTGTCGACACTCCTATGGCGCTCACATACCCAGATCCGTGCGCATCCAAACAGACTGGCATTCCAAAAGCACGTTAGATTATCGCTGAGCAATAATCATTTCAAACGGGTCGATTTGGTATTGGGAAATTAACCTGATCAGGTGACAGATCTCTCAGTGGGAGAGCATTTTGGAGATAGTGATCATAAATCTATCTCCTTTACAGTAGCATTGGAGAGAGATAGGAGCAGAGAAATTAGAAAAGCGTTTAATTGGAGTAAGGGGAATTAAGAGACTATCAGGCAGGAATTTGGAAGCTTAATTTGGGAGCAGGTGTTCTCAGAGAAATGTACGGAAGAAATGTGCCAAATCTTCAGGAGATATTTGTGTGGAGTTCTGCATAGGTACGTTCCAATGAGACAAGGAATTTATGGTAGGGTACTGGAACCGTGGTGTTCAAGGGCTGTAATGCATCTAGTCAAGAAGAAAAGAAAAGCTTACAAAAGGTTCAGAGATCTAGATAAAGTTAGAGATGTAGAAGATTATAAGACAAAAAGCAAGGAGCTTAAGAAGGAAATTAGGGGAGCCAGAAGGGGCCATGAGAAGTCCTTGGCGGGCAGGAATAAAGAAAACGCCAAGGCATTCTACAAGCATGTGAAGAGCAAAAGGATAAAACGTGAAAGAATAGGACTTATCAAGTGTGACAGTGCGGAAGTGTGTATGGAACCGGAGGAAACCCTTCTTAGGGATGTTAGGAATAAATTTGCCCATGTGAGGAAGATAAAGAATGGTAGGGTGAAGGAACGATGGGTGATACGTGAGTTGGAAAATCTAGTCAGGTGGAAGAAACCAGCATATATGAGGTTTAGGAAACAAGGATCAGATGGGTCTATTGAGGAATATAGGGTAGCAAGAAAAGAGCATAAGATGGAGCTGAGGAGAGCAAGAATGGGGCATGAGAAGGCCTTGGCGAGAAGGATAAAGGAAAACCCCAAGGCATTCTTCAATTATGTGAAGAGCAAAAGGATGACAGGAGTGAAGTTAGGACCGACTAGAGATAAAGGTGGGAATATGTGCCTGGAGGCTTTGGAAGTGAGCGAGGTCCTCAATGAAAACGTCTATTCCGTATTCACCAATGAGAGGGAACTTGATAACGATGAGGACAATATGAGTGAGGTTGATGTTCTGTAGCATGCTGATATTAAGGGAGAGGAGGTGTTGGAGTTGTTAAAATACATTAGGACGGATACGTCCCCGGGACATGACGGAATATTCCCCAGGCTGCTCCACAAGACGAGGGAAGAGATTGCTGAGCCTCTGGCTAGGATCTGTATGTCCTTGTTGTCCACGGGAATAGTACAAGAGGTGTGGAGGAGGCGGATGTTGTCCCCTTGTTCAAAAAAGGTAGTAGGGATAGTCCGGGTAATTATAGACTGTGCTGTTGGAAAATATTTTTAAAGATAGGATCTATTGGCATTTAGAGAATCATCGTCTGATCAGGGACAGTCAGCATGGCTTTGTGTAGGGCAGATCGTGTCGAACAAGCCTGATGGGGTTCTTTGAGGAGGTGACCAGGCTTATAGATGAGGGTAGTGCAGAAGATGTGATCTACATGGATTTTAGTAAGGCATTTGACAAGGTTCCACAAGGTAGGCTTATTCAGAAAGTCAGGATGCATGTGATCCAGGGATGTTTGACCAGGTGGATTCAGAATTGGCTTGCCTGCAGAAAGCAGAGCTTTGTAGTGGAGAGAGTACATTCGGATCGGAGGGTTGTGACTAGTGGAGTCCCACAACGATCGTTTCTGGGACCTTTAGTTTTCATGATTTTTATTAACGACCTGGATGTGGGGGTAGAAGGGTGTGTTTGGCAAGTTTGCAGACGACACAAAGGTTGGTGGTGTTGTGGACAGGAAAAATTGAAAACTAAACCTACCGTGCCTCGCCCATTTCCGCCCAAGCCCGTTGAGACAAAGCCCTTACGCCTTCACTCTGCTCCCGGCTCACTCCTCCGCCCCCAAACGACGATGTCCACTGTATAAGGCTGTGCTCCTTTTAAATCTTCCGCGCTTCACTACCGACGGCACACGCCTGCGCAGTCCCGTCTCTCTTAACCCCCGATGAGAAGAAAAATATCAACATGGCTCCCGGCAGCACTCCCGTTCTGGTTCTCAGACATCCTTCTCTTCCGCCCCCTTTCCAAAACATCAGCATCCTTCCTATAGCGGGATGACCAGAACTGTATGAAATACTCCAGATGTGGCTGAGCCAGAATTTTTAAAAAGTGCAGGTTAATCCCCTGACTTTTGACCTCAATGCCCTTCTCCGTGCCTCTGCTAGGATCAAGCGACAAGCTGACGGCCATCGCTCCAATGTCCCACCTTACCGCCAATGACAGCGTGTGTGGCTTTCAACCGGAGACCTACCCCACAAGGTGGATTCCCACAAACTCGACCCCCCCTTCATCGGCCCCTTTCCCATTTCTAAAGTCTTCAGCCCTGCTGCCGTACGACTCAAGCTCCCCTCCACTCTCCGCTGCATTCATCACACCTTCCATGTGTCCAGCATAAAGCGTATCATGAGCCACCCCTGCGTCCTGTCCCCAACACCTTCCTCCCTCACGGCTCATCGATGGGTCAGAGGTGTTCACGGTGCGTCGACTGCTGGACGTTCGTCGCGGGGAGCGTGGCCACCAGTATCTTGAGGACTGGGAGCGCTACGGACCGGAGTAGCGGTGCCGGATCCCCGCCCGTTACATCCTGGAGGCCTCTCTCATCAGGGACTTCCATCGCCAGCACCCAGCCCTACCTGCCGTGACGCCAGGAGGCGTCCGTAGTGTGTGTGTGGCGGGGGCGGGGGTATTGTCAGTACCTCCTGTTGAACTCTGTCTTTTTGTGTGTTTCCTCCAGCTGTCAGTCTGTGGTTTAGCATTGCCATGTGTTCCTGTCCCCGCTCCTGCTCTACTCCGGCCCCTGTGTTACTGAGTACTCCGTCTCTCATCTGTTTCTCATTATTACCTGTATTGCTGCCACCTGTGTCTCATTGTGCTCCACCTATCACCTGCCGCTCTGTTTATTGCTCAGTGTATTTCAGTCCGGTGCTTTCACCGGTTTGTTGCCTGATTGTGCCAGTGAATTTTCCTCAGCGTTTCCAGCATTCGTATCTGTACCCTGTCCGTCTGAATATCGACTCTGCCTGTTTCCCGATTCTGGTGTTTGGATTTCTCTGGATGTTTTGATCTTTACCTGAATTTTGACGCTGACTTGTTTGTACCTCGGGATTTGTGACTCAGTATATATCACTGTGTGCACTGTACTGGGTCTGCGATTGGATCCCTGCTCCAGAGCCTTGACAGAAATAGCAAACATGAATTGCTCTGCTCACTCACCAGGAACTCCAATGACCGCAATGAACACGTACAACATTTTCCCCACACTCAAGTACCTATCCAACATTGCAGACATTTTCTCTGTCCAGTGGTTTGTCGTCCTGTGCTACAGACGATCTCTCGGAATGAGATGTTGAGATTACACATGCCTGAGGCTTTAAATATCATTTAGCGACTACACGGAGACAGATTTCAACAGATTTAAAAGAAAAGATTTTTAATTTATTTACAAACCAATTACGTCAAGCAGGTGTAATCGTCGCTGTGACAGATTCAGAATAAACTGATAATTTTATATTTAGACCATTTGTGGGAGTTAGTTTGTCCCAACAATGGTGACTGAACCTTCCGAGGTGTCTTATCTGCTAAAGGTGCTCCCACTGTACATATGCACAATCTGTCAGACATAGAACATGGCAGTAATTTAAGGCATAGTAGCTTGTGAAACTGTATTGAATCACCGAATCACCGACTCTTACCAATCTCCTCAAGAGCATGAACTCTTGATGAAGGCTATGTTTAGGGGTCTCCACCGAGGGGGTCTCCAAAATAATGTCTGTCTGTGGTGATGAATAAACACTTTCCTATCCATGAAACGTTCAACGACTTCAGAGACTCAGTCATACTCAGAACATTTGGGGGCTCGTCCAGGACCCATCCGTAAACCTGACATATCGTCATCAAACTCACCACTCTAGTGTTGGGTAGGATGCTTTAATCAGGGCACCCTGTATGTTGTAAAGAACACGGATAAGAGCCGAAGGGGAGGTAATATAGTGTGTGTGTGTGTGTGTGTGTGTGTGTGCGTGCGTGTGTGTGTGTGTGTGTGTGTGTGTGTGTGTGTGTGTGTGTGTGTGTGTGTGTGTGTGTGTGTGTGTGTGTGTGTGTGTGTGTGAAGACCCATTGTCTCTGCCTGACCCCGCATGACTTTTCGCGTCTCTTACTCCAATTCAGTTTATCCCCCTTCGTTCGTGCCCATAATATAATCTCACTAGGCATTTGATAAGTTGCCCTATGCAAGGCTTATTGTGAAAGTAAGGAGGCATAGGATCCAAGGGTACATTGCTTTGTGGATCCAGAACTGGCTTGCCCACAGTAGGCAAAATGTGGTTGCAGACGGGTCATATTCCGCACGGAGGCCGGTGACCAGAGCTGTGCCTCAGGAATCTGTTATAAGCCCGTAAGACCAAAAGACTTAGGAGCAGAAGTAGGTCATTCTGCCCAATAATCAAGAACTGAGGGCAAAATTTAAATTTCATTTATTATTATTTTCTGTACAAATGAAACAGCCTTGAGGCTCATAACCTGCCCAGATCAGCGGACACTCCCACATGCACAGAGCAAGATTAATTTCAAATAGTTCACAAATCGGCTGTCTCCTTTTAAATGAAACAAGAAAAGAAGTCAAAGTTCATATCGCATATTGAAGTCTGTATAAACGGAACAACTTTGAGATTCGATACTATTCAAAATCCAACGGCTCCCACAATGCAGTGTGCACTCCCGAATCCGGCAACACACTCAAATCTGTGCAAATCACTGTGAGCCCACAAATCTGTGCTCACCGGTAAACGCGCATTCAAACCTTAAATCAGAGTGCATCCCGAAAGCAACGGACACCTCAAAATCCATGTGCACCCACCCATTCGCTTCCATACCCCTAAATCTTAGCACAACCGTAAAGCAAGATCAGCTGCCGAATCACTTCTGCCTCCCCGGGTCTCCACTGTGTCCCGTTCCGTGTGCATTCAATATTCGATACTTTTCAAACTGATTTCTCCCTCATTTTTCGCCCAGAACCATCAAACGCGCGTCAAAGGTTCACTCTTTCATTCCCTGTTCAACCTCCTCAGAGTTAAGCCCATGATATTGCTGTATCCCTGACAAACAATGCAATGCTATATAGTTCCCCAGAACCAGTGTACACACATCTCTCTTTTGCCCTCGCCAAGTTCTCAGTAGCCAAGCTGACATGAAAAAGCGCCATAGCTGCCTGCTAGCTACTCTCTGACACAAAGACACACACCGGAACTCATATAAACACTCAGAGATGCAGACACACAAAGATACATTAATAATGAACACATTAAGAACTTTGAACTTTTTAATATGGAGGCAGCTATTTCACGAACTGTTTGAAATGAGTTTTGCTCTGGGAAAATCGAATGTGTCTGTGGCGATGTCAGCGGGTTTGGGGGTACACATGGAAATGGGGCTGTACATAGATTTGCTGAAGTACGGACGTTTCAGGGCATGTTGGCGAATACGGTTGTGCACACTGATTTCGGAGTGTCAGTGAATTTCGGGGTGCACACAGTTTTGACATGTGAGGGTGCACAGGGTGTGCAAATCTATTTGAGGCACCGCACAGAATTGGGTGTGTCGGCGGATTTGAGGATGTGCACGGATTGCGGTAACCTTGGATTTAGGGGTGTGATGTGAATCTCAAGATTGTTTCACTTATAGACACTTTAATAACAAATGCACTTTGAACTTTGTTCTTGCTATTTGATTTACGGTGTCGGCAGTTTTTTTGTGATTTGTTTGAAATGATTCTTTCTCTGGGATAATCTAATGAGCATGTAGAGTTGTCAGCAGGTTTGGGGTGCGCATGGATCTGGGCATGTGGGTGGATTTGGGAGTGTCAGCAGGTTTGGGGTGTGCACGGATCGGGGTATGTAGGTGGATTTGGGAGTGTCGGCAGGTTTGGGGTGCGCACAGATCTGGGTATGTGGGTGGATTTGGGAGTGTCGGCAGATTTGGGGTGCGCACGGATCTGGGTATGTGGGTGGATTTGGGAGTGTCGGCAGGTTTGGGGTGCGCACAGATCTGGGTATGTGGGTGGATTTGGGAGTGTCGACAGGTTTGGGGTGTGCACGGATCTGGGTCTGTAGTTGGATTTGGGAGTGTCGGCAGGTTTGGGGTGCGCACGGATCTGGGTATGTAGGTGGATTTGGGAGTGTCGGCAGGTTTAGGGTGAGCACGGATATAGGTGTTTAGGTGGATTTGGGAGTGGCGGCAGGTTTGGGGCGCGCACGGATTTGGGGATACACACAGATTGGGAGCGAACACTGAGTTGTGGTTTGCATGCGGCTTTGCGGATGTACACAGTTTTGGGAGAACACCCAGATTTTCAGATTAGCGCAGATTTGGGAATCCCGGTGAAATCGGAGGTTGTCGAATCTCAAGTTTGTTTCATTCATACAAACTTTAATAATGAATGCAATTTGACCTTGACCTCTGTTCTTGCTATTTTTTAGGGTGGAGGCAGATATTTCGAGAACTGCTTAAAATAATTCTTGCTTTGAGATAATGTTACTTGCATGTGGGGGATTCAGCTGTGGTGTACGCACAGGTCTGGGTATGTCGATGTATTCGGGGGTGTCTGCGAGTTCGGCGTAGGCACAGATTTGGGGCTGTACACAGATTTGAGGATTGTGCTGACTTAGGGATGTTTTGGTGAATATGGGGGTGCACAGGGATTTGTGAATGTGAGCAGACATTGGGGTGAAATAATTCTTTCTCTGGAATAATAAAATGTGCATATGGGTGCGTCAGCGGGTTTTGGGTCGTACATTGATCTGGGAATTGCCGCAGATTTAGGTCGTGTCAGCAAAAAACTGGGGTGCACAGGAATGTCGAGTTGTGCAGTGATTTTGGGGTGCCGGTGGATGCAGGGGTTGTGATCAATATCAGGATAGTTTCAGTTTAAATTGTTTATTAATAAAATCACTTTATTTTGAAATTTGCCCTTTCTGTTTTCTAAGGTGGAGGCAGATAGTTTATGAACTGTTTGGAATTATTTTGTTTAAGGCTAATCTGAGGTGCATGTGGTTATGGGAGTGCAAATCGATTTGGGTTGCAAAGGGATTTCGGGCCCGGGCGGATTTGTGGATGTCCGCAGATTTAGGGGTGCTTTGGTGATTATGGGTGCGCACGGATTTGGGGGTGTTGAAGCATTGCACGGGGTTGGGGTGCGGGATGGGTGAGTCACCAATCTCAAGGATGTTTCTTTTATAGAAACGTTAATAATAATTTCACTTTGAACCTTGAAAATTATTTTGTGAACAGCTTGAAATAAATCTTGCTCTGGGATAATCTCATGTGCATGTGGGAGTGTCAGCTGGTCAAAGGCGCAGACAGAGCGGACAGCCCGAGGATGAAACGCCTGATAGCAGAGGACATGTGTTCAAGGTGAAAGGGGAAATCCTGCCTCATTAGTCCTGCTTTGGTACTGTTTATTTATTTTGTGATTTAGTGTAATTTTCTATATTTTTCCTGACTGCTGCTGTATAATATATATATATATATATATATAGCTATACAAATAGATAGATAGATAGATAGATAGATACACACACAAGATAGCTACTTTAGGATATAGATTGTATTTTTCTTCACCATCTTTTCACTTTATCTTCACCATCTACACCTCAGACTTCAACTACTGCATACAGTCTTGCCATCTTCAGAAGTTTTCTGATGAGTTTGCCATAGTTGGATGCATCAGCAAGGGAGATGAGGCGGAGTACAGGGCTATGGTGGGAAACTTTGTCACATGGTGTGAGCAGAATCATCTGCAGCTTAATGTAAAAAAGACTAAGAAGCTGGTGGTGGACCTGAGGAGGGCTAAGGCACCAGTGACCCCTGTTTCCATCCAAGGGGTCAGTGTGGACATGGTGGAGGATTGCAAATACCTGGGGATACGAATTGAAAATAAACTGGACTGGTTAAATAACACCGAGGCTGTATACAAGAAGGTTCAAAGCCGTCTCTATTTACTGAAGAGAATAAAGTCCTTTAACATCTGTCGGATGATGCTGAGGATGTTCTACGAGGCTGTGTTGGCCAGTGCTGTCATGTTTGCTGTTGTGCGCTGGGGCAGCAGACTGAGGGTAGCAGACACCAACAGAATCAACAAATTCATTCGTAAGGACAGGGATGTTGTGCGGGTTGAACTGGACTCTCTGACGGTGGTGTCTGAAAAGAGGATGTTGTCCAAGTTGCATGCAATCTTGGACAATGTCTCCCATCCACTCCATAATGTACTGGTTAGGCACAGGAGTACATTCAGCCAGAGACCCATTCCACCGAGATGTAATACTGAGCGTCATAGGAAGTCTTTCCTGCCTGTCGCCATCAAACATTACAACTCCTCCCTCGGAGTGTCAGACACCCTGAGCCAGTAGGCTGGTCCATGACTAATTTCCACTTGGCATAATTTATTTAATATTATTTAATTATTTATGGTTTTATATCGCTATATTTCTACACTATTCTTGGATCGTGCGACTGTAACCAAACCCAGTTTCTCTCGGGATCAATAAAGTATGTCTGCCTGTCTGTATACATTTCTCTGATATTGAGAATGGTGAACGGGGTTGCTGTGGTGTTGTCCAAATTGTGTGTGGTCTCTGCGCCAGCAGAGAAGGCTGTGTACTGATGTGTTGGAATGGGAATGGGAAGCAGAATGGAAATGTGAGGGTTTATTTGATGTGCAGCATCTGCAGACTTCCTCGTGTTTGAGTTTGCACTCAGATGAGGTGCGTTCACAATTGGTGGAAAATCAGAGCGTGCGGTCCTTTGACTCTCTGCGGTCTGCTGTACGAAATCGTCAACCGCTGGATGAATGTCACATCGATACACACAAACAGTGGTGAGCTGCGTCTGATGGTGCTTGAAACAATGTTCCCTTCGCTGAATGAATGTCACACCGACACACACAAACAGTGGTGAGCTGCGTCTGATAGTGTTTGAAACAATGTTCCCTTCGCTAGGTGAATGTCACACCGACACACACAAACAGTGGTGAGCTGCGTCTGATGGTGTTTGAAACAATGTTCCCTTCGCTCGGTGAATGTCACACCGACACACACAAACAGTGGTGAGCCGGGTCTGATGCTGTTTGAAACAATGTTCCCTTTGCTGGGTGAATATCACACCGACACACACAAACAGTGGTGAGCTGCGTCTGATGGTGTTTGAAACAATGTTCCCTTCGCTGGGTGAATGTCACACCGACACACACAAACAGTGGTGAGCTGCGTCTGATGGTGTTTGAAACAATGTTCCCTTCGCTAGGTGAATGTCACACCGACACACACAAACAGTGGTGAGCTGCGTCTGATGGTGTTTGAAACAATGTTTCCTTCGCTGGGTGAATGTCACACCGACACACACAAACAGTAGTGAGCTGCGCCTTATGGTGTTTGAAACAATGTTCCCTTCGCTGGGTTAATGTCACACCGACACACATAAACAGTGGTGAGCTGCGTCTGATGGTGTTTGAAACAATGTTCCCTTCGCTGGGTGAATGTCACACCGACACACACAAACAGTGGTGAGCTGCGTCTGATGGTGTTTGAAACAATGTTCCCTTCGCTGGATGAATGTCACACCGACACACACAAACAGTGGTGAGCTGCGTCTGATGGTGTTTGAAACAATGTTCCCTTCGCTGGGTGAATGTCACACCGACACACACAAACAGTGGTGAGCCGGGTCTGATGGTGTTTGAAACAATGTTCCCTTCGCTGGATGAATGTCACACCGACACACACAAACAGTGGTGAGCTGCGTCTGATGGTATTTGAAACAATGTTCCCTTCGCTGGATGAATGCTGCTCGCAATTTACACGGGTTAGTAGAATCGCATTATCCATTGTTGACAATTAATTTACTGAATCAATCACAATCTGTCACCGCAGGGATTGCCGTGTCTGACGTCATCGGTTAGGAAATAGTTTAAAAATCTTTATTTCTAATTCCGTCCCCGTGGAGTCGCTGAATGGTATTAAAAACCCAAGGCTGATGCTGCCTTAACATTTCATTCAGAGAGATCGGCTGTCGCATTGGGGAGCGAATCA
Source organism: Hemitrygon akajei (assembly GCF_048418815.1). Lineage (NCBI taxonomy): Eukaryota > Metazoa > Chordata > Chondrichthyes > Myliobatiformes > Dasyatidae > Hemitrygon > Hemitrygon akajei. The sequence continues at coordinate 777,483 of NW_027332039.1, forward strand.
CTGGAAGGAGAAAATGCCTTCCATGTTGGATAGTTACAGGATTGTACAGAAAATATTGTATATGTTCATTGCCGTCATTGGAGTTCCTGGTGAGTGCGCTGCCTTCGCGTTCGGTATTTCTGACTGTTAACCTTTGTGAACTGTTTATGATCGTTTTACAAGCCTCCGGCTTGATGACGTGTACGATCATTGGACACATACCCGTCAGAGATATCAGATCTGTCAATTCTACATGTTGAGTTTTCATATGTAATCACAAGCGAAAAAATATGTCTGTCTGTCTTCTGCCACAAGGGATCGTCTTGAACGTGGTCCTTGCATTTACTGAGCCGCTGTTCCGAAGTGGTATCAGTGGTGGAGACAGGCAGCTCTCAGGGAAGGTCTGACTGGAAAGGCTTTAATGTGAATTATTCCGGATTTTTGCCGGGAGGGTTTTATATCGCGATGTTCACTGAGTTATTGATCAGATTGAACACCTAATCTTGTGCTTCATGTTTCACCGTTTTGTCTCTCCCAGCAGCATTCCACTGCCTGTTGGTCAATAATAGGGTTTGATCTTCTGTACCAGGGTCCACAGACCTGGTGAGCTGTGTTATCGAATTGAACTGCGCTCTGGAATGAGTCCGTTAACGGGGGCACTCCGCTTTTCGTTACTAAGTTGAGAATTGGGGCAAGGCTTCGCCATGACGATGAGTCCCGCCCCGAAACGTTCAGTGCCGGTTCACTTGGAGAAATGCTTGTTGAGCTGCTGAGTCCCTCCAGTACTTTGTGAGTGTTGCTTTTTTCCGGATCCCTCCTCAGCCCTGTTTATAGAGGCCTAGTCAGGCACGGTTAAATCAGCGAATCCGGCTCCGTCAGCGACCGGAATCGGATTTGCACCGTTTTAACTTCGGTGACTTGTCAAACATCATTTTTTCTCCACGGTAAAGGGACGTCAGCAGCCGCTTACGCACTCTCGTACTTCTGATCTTTGGCTGAAAACTGATGCTGCTAATTGCCAACGTATATGAGTTCAGTAATGTCTGCAATCACCCCCCACCCCTCTCTCTCTCTTCCCAGTGAATCTAGTGGCGATTGTGATCATGTCCCGGGGAAAGTGCGGCCTCTCTACCTGCACCACTCGCTACCTGGTGGCCATGGCAGCGGCAGATCTACTGACCATTGTCACCGAGGTCATTTTGTATCGAGTAAAAATATATTACCTTCTGTCGTGGTTTCTGAACATCACCCCTGTGTGCAGTGCTATCGAGGCACTGGGGTTCGTCGTCACATACTGTTCTGTCTGGTTCACCGTCACTTTCACCTTTGATCGGTTTGTCGCCATTTACAGTCAGAAGCTGAAAACAAAATATTGCACCGGGAAAACTGCGGCTGTGGTTCTAACAACAACCGGCGTACTATCTAGTCTGAACAACGTTCCCCGCTTCTTCATCTGGAAACCCAGAGCGATTATTGACAATGTACCGTGGCTTTGTAAACTTAAGAGCAATTATTTCACTGACCCCGGGTGGGTAGGGTATGCTTGGCTCGATACGATTCTAATTCCGTTCCTCCCTTTCGTTATGATCCTCCTGCTCAACGCTCTGACAGTCAGACACATTTTAGTGGCCAGTCGCGTCCGTAAGGGGCTGAAGGGTCAGAGCAAGGAGGAGAACCGCAGTGACCCGGAGATGGAGAGCAGGAGGAGGTCTGTGATTTTACTCTTCACCCTCTCCGGCAGCTTCATCCTCCTGTGGATGACCTGCGTTGTGAATTTCATATATTACCAGGTCAGAGGAAATGGTTTCAATTTCAATGATTCCGAATGGACATTTCACGACGTCGGCGTTCTGCTGAGGAATTTCAGCTTGTGCACCAACACATTTATTTACGCGGTGACTCAGTCGAAATTCAGAGAACAGGTCATCAGCGCGGTGAAATACCCTGTCATCTTTTTGCTTCAGTTGATTAATAAAGACACTCCCTGAGTGCAACCGAGTTACAGCTTCAGTGGATCTAGCCCGGGCTCCAGATCGTCACGTTCACTGTCTCGTCTTCAAGCTATTTCTCTCGGACGGTTGTCCATTGACATGCATATTGGGAGCAGCGGGCATATGGCTCACAAGAGGATAACGAGAAAGATTGTCCGTGTGTGAGGGAGAGAGAGAAGAGCAGAAAATACTTCAACACTGAGAATCATGTGTACTCTGTCCACTCTATCCATGCTTTTCATAATCGTTTAATCCTCGATCAGATCTCCCCTCAGCCTCCAACGATCCAGGCGAAACAAATGAAGTCTGTCCAGACTCTCGTGATATGTCCGCTAAACCAGCCAGTGACCTTGCAAATCTCTTCTCCACCTTCCCGAAAACATCCTTTTTATAGCGGGGTGACCACAGCTCTTTGCAATACTCCAATTCCGGCCGAACCAGCAGGTTATAAACCTGCAGCGTAATCCCCTGACTTTTCAACTCAATGCCTCTACGAAGCATTCCATAAGTCTTCATAATCTCCTTATCGACCTGTATCGACACTCTCAGGGAGATATGACTATTGATCCCAAGATCTCTATGCTCAGCCACTCTATTATTAATCTTGTCTTTAACCGTATACCATCTCCTTGTGCCCTCATCAGTCTGTCTTATCAACGAGTCAACAAATTGAATCAAGTTACTGAGACCAAAATCTGTCACGCACACATACATTTTGGGTCTCCATACTTAAGCCACTGGATTCCAAAATACATTATTGTACTCGCTTCCACTCCCGCCTTCGGCAGTGTATTCCATACACCCGCCACTCTGTTGAGAAATACATACCTTTGACATTCTCTCGGTACCTATTTCCAATCGGCTTAAAACTATGCCTCTCGTGTTAGCCAGTTCAGCCTGGGAAGAAGCCTCTGACTATAAATGCATTCATTGACCCTCTTCATCCTATACACCTCTATCAGGTCACCTCTCAAACTCCGTCGCTCCAAGGAGAAAACGCTACGTTCAAGCAATCTATTCTCAGAGAGTACTGCTCCAATGCTGGCAACATCGTTGAAAATCTGCTCTGCACTCTCTCTACAGTATCCACATCCGCATGCATCACAGATTAATGTGTAACCCTAAATCCGGCGAGACAGCCTAATCCGCGACCATCAGCAAACCCACGCGCACTCCTTTTCAGTAACATACAGTATCTCGGCGTTTTGGAAAAAGGGAATACCCAATTCTTTTATTTTATTGGCTTGTGAGTGGTATTCGGCAACAATGAACATTGACGAATTCCTGGCATCGCCAGACCCAGAGTTGTTAGCGAAGGCGGAAAAAGTATGATGTATTTGAGATTGCTAGCAGGTTGGAACATAAAGGTTTTTCGAAATTTACAACAAAGCCTGTAATTCAGAGGAAAACCGTGAAACACTATATAGATCTGGGGGTGTTTGATGAAACGATTTTAGATCAGTTCCCTGTAAGTAAAGCAGCGACACTGCTACAATCGGAACAAATAGCGTAAGAAAAGCTTAAAATAGAAGCTGATTTAAATCAGAAGCAATTGGAAACAAATTTGGAACTAAGTCGATTAGAAGCTGCAAATAAAATGACAGAATTTGAACTTGCGATGGTGGAATTAAGGTCCGAGACTGAGTCTTCTGGTTCTAGAAAAACGTTTGTTGTTAGTCAGGAAATTAAATTGGTCCCTCCTTTTAATGAAACAGTAGTAGAGAAATATTTTCAACATTTCGAAACTGTTGCTTTGATTTCAGAGTGGCCGAAAGAGAAATGGTTAGTGTTGTTACAGAGTGTAATTAAAGGCAAAGCACAACGACTTTACACAGCTTTAACTGCTGAGCAAGCACTTGATTATGATACTGTGAAACTGCACATATTAAAGGCGTATGGGTTGGTTCCGGAGGCATACAGAGAAAGATTCAGAAATTTGAAGAAATCTGTGGAAAGAACTAATCTGGAATTTGCCCACGATAAAGCTGTGTGTTTTCAGAGATGGGTTTCCTCTAACAATGTAAATAGGGGCTATAATAAATTGAAAGAGCTGATTTTAATGGAGGAATTTAAAAGGAGCATCCCTGATGAAGTAAAGACATAATTAAATAAGAGAGACTCTGCTACATTGCAAGACTCTCCTAAATTAGCTGATGAGTATGCTTTAACCCAATAAGAATAAATTTCCTCAGGGCAGAACTTTTAAAAGACAAAATAACACAGAGAATTAAGTTAAACCAGAAATTAAATCACAAATTAGTGAGAAAGGTAAGGAGTAAGGTAAACTTGTGAGGAAAAGGCAGTTTGGTGTTATTTGTAATTATTGTAAGAAACCTGGTCACGTAAGAGCTAACTTTTCCGATTGAAAAAGAAGAAGAAGGAAACAGTCCCAGATGCTTGTGTGGAACGCACTGAAACGTTTGTAAATCCACAGGTTTCATAAACACAAATGAAGCTTTGTTAGAGTCTGACCAAGTTCAGAAGGCATATGATCATTTTATAAATGAAGGATTTGTATCCTTGAAAGAAGGATCTACTCCTGTGCCAATAAAAATCTTTAGGGATACTGGAGCTTTTCAATCACTGATGTTAGGCAGTGTGTTAAAGTTTAATGATGAATCTGATACTGGTGAGGTAAATTATACACGAGGTGTTGGGAGTGCCCTTATGCCTGTACGTTTGCATAGAGTAAGTTTAAAGTCAGGGTTAGTTACAACACTTGTTAAAGTAGGACTACAACCTAGAGTGCCTGTGAATGATATTTCTTTATTGTTAGGAAATAACTTGGCAGGCGGACAAATTTTTTCCTGAAGTGCATTTGACAATAAAGTCAGAGGAACCACGGATGGATTCTAACACAGTTTCCTCCTGTGTTGTAACTCGAGCTATGACTAAAAAGCTTGATGTGCAGAATGAGGTTGTTACTCATGATTGTTCAACTCATGATTCGTGTTTTGAGGATGTGACAGAAACTTTCTTACCTTTATTGTTTGAACAAGATTCTTGAAGTAAGTCTGACCATGAAGATTTGTCTCTTGTCTCGGAAGGGGATTATAGCAGAGCAGAGTAGAGACCCTGGGATTATCAAATTAATAAAATTGATAAGGTGTGTAGAATATTATTTTGAGAAAGGGGTATGGGTGAGGAAGTGGAGACCACCTAAAATTCCTGCAAGTAATGAATAGAATATTGTTCACCAGGTAGTTGTTCCTAAAGTTTATTGAAATGAGGTTTTAACTTTAGCCCATAGTGTGCCCTTCTGTGGACATCAAGGGGTAAGGAAAACTGTGGACTAGATTTTAAAACATTTTTACTGGCCTGGTATGAGAAAAGATGTGGCGTCGTTTTGCAGAAAGTGTCATACTTACCAAATTGTGGGTAAACCTAATCAAGTTACTCCAGTGGCCCCACTGCAACCTATTCCCGCATTCAGTGAACCGTGTTCCAAAATTATTATAGATTGTGTAGGACCATTACCAAAAACAAAAACTGGCTGTCAGTACTTGCTGACTATCATGTGCACTGCGTCTAGGTTTCCAGAGGCAGTAACACTTAGGAATATAACAACTATAACTGCAACAAAGGCTCTTATAAAATTCTTTACTTATTTTTGGTTGCCTAAGGAAAAACAATCTGATCAAGGATTGTTTCAACAGATAGTTTATAAACTGGGAGCTAAGCAGATCACCTCATTTGCATACCATCCAGAATCGCCATGAGTCTTGGAGAGGTTTCATTCTACCCTCAAGACTGTGATTAGGACGTGTTGTGTGGAAAATGAAAATGATTGGGATGAGGGTATACACTTCCTTCTATTTGCAGGAGATTGGGGCTGTGATGAAAAGTGGATCAGCAGGAGCAGCTTTGATGCGCCTAATTCTGCTCCTATTTCTTATGGTCTAACGGCTACAACTGATCTAAATTCCACTCCACGCTTTGCCAGTCTTTTATGCTGTTTACAACACTACCGGTTTCCACATCATCTACTAGCCTATTAGCACACATATCCGCAATTCCAAATTGTTTTTATTCACATACATTAGGTAATATACATATTACATAGTTTGGATGCTCAGACTGTATTTGACAACCCGCCCATTGGAGAGCGAGTTTATAACTCTGGCGGGAGAAAGCGATGTTGGGAAAGGCGATGATGCAGCAACACTGGGGAGGGGGGGGGGACGCGGAGGGACTTGGGACAGATGGCAGAGGAGGAATCAGAGAGAAGAGAGGGTGTTGATGATGATAATGCAGTCATTTCCATCCCTGAGACACCAAACAAAGTTCACTTGATTCCAATCAGTTGGCTTGTTCATCATTACAGAACGCCTCCCAGTGCTTCCCACTCCCTCCACTCTCACTTCACCTTTTCCCAAACAAGACCCCCTTCCCGCCGCCACTTCACACTCAATTCCACAATAGTCCCTTGTCGGAACACCGTTTTCCATCTCTAACATGTTAAAGAATTTGTTTTTTTTTCTGCAGCAGAAGACTTCTATACATCTGAAATACTTGCATACTACTCTATATACGTATAGCCCCTCCCCGTCTGGAGATTTCAATCATCCATAGCGACAGGTAAGGTATCAGAGGATTAGAGGATAACAATTATTGTTCCACCGCTTTACAAAAGACTGACGAGGCAAAGTCTTCCTGTATTGTTCAAGATCAAGATGCACGTATTATCAAAGAATACATGGATTTTACAAATTAGAGATGTCCTTGTTTGCAGCTTGCCACAATGGAAGTAATGCAAAAGAATCAAATTTTTTCAAAAATCATAATGATTTTTTTAAAGACCATCAAGAGAGAAGAAACATGAATGATGTGAAAAAATGAAGCAAACAACAGCATTCTGAACCAAATCAGAACCAAATCTGATTCGAACCCCGGAGCAGCCTGGAGTAGGCCCAAAGCCTCGCTTCTCCGTTCATCACGCAGCGGACACGGAGCACAGCAGCACCGACAGTCTTATATACTCAACGCTATGGAGATCACTCGTACGGAAATGAGCGAAACGGGCTGTCGTCCTGACCGATATCCCGTCTTTTATGTCTATGTGGGCCGGTGTTTCAATTGACACAACATTGCTACAGCGAAAGTCTACGGCACAATTTACCACAGGAGAGAGTTGATGTTGCTTTGATTCATATCTAAAAACTTGCTGTCTGTTCCCGAGTAAATACAAATGCAAAAAATAAATAATAATAATCTAAGATCTCCCCTGTCTCTTTCGTTCCACGCACAGCTTACCATTCTGGTCTTCCAGAGGACCAATTTTGTCCTTTGCAATCCTTAGGATTCTCCCTCACCCTGTCTGTTAGATCAACCTCATGACTTCCTTTACCCTGTAGATCACTTTCTTATGTTCTCTTCCATTTTTATACTCCATGAGCACCTCATTTGTTCCGGCCTGCTTATACCTGCAGTGAACCTCCTTTTATATCTTCACCAGGGCCTCAACATCTAAAGATGCCTACATCTTTCAACTTTATCTTTTATTCAGTCAGACATATATAAGAACTTTACTCCCAAGGTTACACTTTTTGAAGCTTCCCACTTCCCAAGTTCACATTTGCCAGAAAACAGCCTGTCCTAGTCCACACTTGACAGATTACTTCTGATTCCATTAAAACTGACCTTTCTCCAAGTTAGAATCTCACCCCGCACACCAGACCTAACTTTGTGCGTATTTACCGTGAAACAAATGACCTTGTGGTCACTAGATGAAAAGTGTTCTCTACACAAACCTTTGCCACTGCCCTCGCTCTCCATATCCAGTCATGCCCTGAGCAGTCGAGAATCTGAATCGGCTGTATAAAATGCTGGTGTGGCCTCAAACGGAGTATTGTGAACAGGTTTAGGCCGCTTATCTTCAGCAGAATGTGCTAAAACTGGAGAGGGTTCAACGAGGTTCACGAACATGATTCCAGGTTCGATGGCTTTCGGTCTGCATTCATTGGGATTCAGAAGAATGAGGGGTGACCGATTGAAACCTATCGAATGGTGAAAGGCTCTGACGATGAGCCGGGAAAGTAGAGGCGGATGAGCCTGACACCAGCCGTTAACTTATTGTCAGACATTCTAAGGGACAGGATATATAAATATTCCAAAGGTATCAAATGTTTCAAATGTGTAGTTAATATAAGAGAAATGTATAGAATATACATCCTGAAATTCTACTCTTCGCAACCATCCACGAAAAGAGAGGAGTGTCCCAAATAATGAATGACAGTTAAATGCCAGCTCCCCAAATTCCCCCCAGTTCACCCCACCCACGCAAAGCAACCATCTCCCCCCCACCCCCCGCTACCTACGAGTTAAAGAAAGCATCGGCGCCCTCCACCGAGCATTGAAACGTGCAGCAAAGCGTCAATAGGGACACAGACTTGCAGACTACACGTTCACCCGGTAATTCAACACACCACAGCCTCCCCCCCCTCTCTCTCTTTATCTCTCTCACTCTCTCTCTCTCTCTCTCTCTCCCTCTCTAATAAGAGAAAAAGTGGGTGTCCCTGTTTCACAGCGACAGGAGGGACATAACAAATAGCTGATTTAAGGTGTTAAATGTCTGTTGTGTTGCCTGTTCCGAGCTCTGTGCCCGAGGAACTCGGGTCTCCGGACACACGGCCAGCAGCCAGCTCGCTGTTTTCGATCTTCCGTCTCCCACGACGCATCGATTTCCTGCAACGCCACCGACCTCGACTCCCGAAATCCACGAAATCCCGGAATACTGACGGCGCGCTAGTGTTTTAGCCCTCGTCCTTGGTATATCGAATAACGGCCAGTCGTCAGACTCCGAGAACGGGTCCCATTCCCGCAAAGAACCAAAGTCAGTTTGTAATTCCAGGTCGGGGTCTTCAAAAGAAATATGAAAGGGAAAAATAGAGATATTAAAATAGAACTAGAGCTCTTTCCGAAGTTGCAAACAAGGAGTCGCCGTTAGGCGCCATCGTCCTCCTCAGCTCCACGTAACTGTGGATTTCAATGGGAATATGGTAAACTGGATTTGCAGCTGACACCTGGATACGGAGCATGAGTGGCAGTGAGGCAGATTATCAAAACTTGGAGATATGTTTAGCAGCTGGATAAATGGGCTGACGGTTTTGCAGCTGGAATGTAATGAGGACCGATGTGAGGTGTTGCGCTTTGCCGGGAACAACAGGGTCGGACTCAGACAGTGACTGGTCGGGGATTGTGGTCTGCGGAGAGCAGAGGGATCCGGGAATACAGTTCCATAGTTCAGGGCAGGGTCATGAAGAGAGCCTTTGGCACATTGGCCTTCATGAATCAAAGTACTGAGTACACGAATTACAAAGTTATGTTTAAGTTGTAAAGGACGTTACTGAGGACAATCCTGGAGTATTGTGTGCAGTTTGGATCATAGAAAACCTACAGTATAATACAAGTCCTTCGGCCCTCATAGCTGTACTGAACCTGTCCTTACCATAGAACTACCCAGGCTGACCCATAGCCCTCTATTTTTCCAAGCTCCGTGCATCTATCCAGGGTCACCCATCTACACGAAAAAACATCAAGAACCTTGAACGATTAGAGCGAACATTTATAATGATGTTTCCAGGAGGCGAGGACCTGAATTGGAGAGAAAGATTCAAAGGGTTTTTTTCGCACAGAAGCTGAGGCTTTTCCCCCTCAGATTGGGTGAGTCCTGAATAAGAGGTCATCAGTTCGGGGTAAAACGAAAAGGGTTTAAGGGTAAAATGTGAAGGAACTTCTTTATTGAGAGGACAGTGTGAGTGTGGAATGAGACGCCAGTGGAAGGGGTGAAATGAGGTTCCATTGAGACACTTGGACAGGTACATGGACGGGAGGGATGGTCCTGGTGCCGGCCGAAAGGGCCGTCGGGAAACAGACTATCACACTCCGGAGGAGACGATGGGTATGTTGACGTGTGAGGAGTTTGATAACTCTACATCCAATCCCTAAGAATCTTCTCCAGAAACGTGTCTACCCCTAACGTGAGTCTATATTTTCCAGGATTATCCATTCCCCTTCTTAAATAACAGAATAAGATCGATCAGCGCTTTTCTGAGATCTTACTCGTGGCTACAGAGAACACAAATATATTGGTCAAGTCACTAGTGATGTCATTTCTGCCTCTCTCAATAATCTGCAGTATATCCTACCAGGCTCTGAGTAAATAATCCACCTTACTGCCCGATAAGAGAGTAAACACTATCTCCTTTGTGGTCCTGTACTGATACAAATTTAAAAGGCATTGTGATTAAGTATAGGATAGGAAAGGTTTAGTTAAAGACTCCTGCAGCAGGGACAATAACCTTTCAGCACCTGTCCCCATGTGACTATTCAAGCTAACTCATGCCCAGAGGAAATGGCTCACACGCAGGCAGATGGGACAATTTTGCTGGGCACCAGTGCAGCCTGGAAGGGCCACTCTCAATGCTGAAACTGGAGGGTTTCATCCGAAACTTCGACAGTATTCCCCTCAGGAGATTGTGCCTGAATTAAACTGTTGAATTCTAAACAAAGTATATTTTGTGCAGGACGTCTCCAGAGGAGATTCACCAGGAGTGTGGAGGATCGTAGTTCATAACTCCCAGAGTGCCTGCTGCCGGCTGGTGGCGCAATTTTCTCTGCATCGGCGGAGGCTGAGGAAGGTCTGGCAAACATCGCCGGAACAGACACTCGGAGGTGTGGACGGAGAGCCACGTCCGTCCCTGTAGATGCCGCGGCCGACGACCACCGACAGCTGTATCGCTGAACTCCGCCATAGCGATAGAGCAGACGAGGTGGGTCTGAGTTTGGGGCAGATTTCCACCAGGCCTATCGTAGTTCAGACCCTTCACTGTCCCTGCTGTCACTGGCAGAGGAACCTGTCGGTCAATTGAGATGATTAGTTAATGTGAATTTCAGTCATGGAGAGAGGTGGGAATGTGCAAACAACAACTATGTTGCCTTAGGAAAATAGAGGCGGATCAGGTCAACAGGTTAAAGTGCAGTTGGGTGTGTCTAATGCAGAGACCTTGCAAAAAGTTAAACCTGACTCTGACTGCTAATAAGGTGACTTAATAAAGTGTTCCCAGTCAGAGAATAGACTCTGAACTGGTGGATACAATGGAGTTTGTGGTGTTTATAATGGATGTGGTGAATTGTACTGATCAGACATCTCGTTCTACTGGCAAAAACATAAAATGATTGTGAAAGCTGCAGAAAGGTATCTCGGTGTAACCGGTGTTATGTTGGAAGCAGTAAATGAAGATCTGATGGGTGGAGTATCTGCATCCTAGTCTATCCCAGCCTGAGTTTTCATCGTCAACGCATTAAGAAATCTGCTTCTCATTTGTCAGAATCCCCCGATGTTTTGAGTATTCAGGAAAAGAGTTTATCTTCACAGTTAAGTTTTTCTGTGCAGGATTATATTGTCGTTTGGCGTGATTGGTCATTTGATAGAGAGGTAGTGCTGACAGTTTTATAAGGAAGGAGGCAGGGTGCAGAGTTGTGAATGTGAATGAACCGTATGTGGGACTTGCTGTAGAAATATTTGATTCAGCAGGCAGATGTATAAAACTGATTATGGTTTACAACGCTTGTGGAAAACTTTCTACTGAGTTGTAAGAAAGTATATTTTGTTCTCGCTCACGAAGAGTTGTCTGCTGCTGAGATTTTAACGCAGTTCACTGAGGGTTTGTTTGCGGAAGGATGGTAATGGTTTGATTAAAGAACAGTTTTTCAACTTGTGTGTCTGAAAGGGTACGAGATTTAATATTCACAGTAGTTCTAGAACCGTTGCAGAATGTTGACGGAGATGTGTATTTTTGCAATGAAAGGTTATGTCACGTTATTCAGCAAACTGCGGTGGAGGTGATTCCCATTACAAACGGAATTAATAGGAGAAAGGCTGTATCACTGTGGACTGAGGAGTGTGCAGAGGCGATTAGGGAGTGTGACAAGGCGTTTAGGAAAGTGAAGAAGTATCAGTGTCCCAGTAACCTTATTAAGTATAAAAGGGCAGAAGCCGTTGTGCGGAAAGTGGTGAAGATTGCGAAAGAGATTTTCTGGGTACATACTGTGACCATATTGCAGGGGATTGGTAGGTCAGACGTCACCAGGACAGGATGATACATGTTATTGTTTGGTCAGATAAATGGGGATGCAGGCATATATCGGGGTTTGCCAGTGAATCTGGGGGTGCCGACGGATTTGGCGGAGCATCCAGCTTTGCGGATGTGCTCAGCTTTAGGGATATGTCAGCGAATGTGTGAGTGCACAAGGATTTCGTAGTGTCGGATGCTTTGGGGTGGACACTGATTTGAAGGTTCAATGAGGGTTTTCTGGTGAGCACAAATTTCTGGAGGCAGACTGATTTGAACAAAGTTGGGTGTGTTGGCGTATTTGGGGGTGAAAACTAACCTGGGTGAGCCGGGGCATCAGGATGTGTGTCGGATTTCAAGGATTTTCCGTTTATCCATCCTTTAATAAAAACGCAATGTCAACTTTGACCTTTGTTCTTCCTATGTTTTAAATGGAGACAACCTTTTTTGTGAACTGTTTGAAATGATTCTTGCTCTGGCACAATCTAATGTGCATGTAGGGGTGCCTCCTGATTTGGAGCTGCGACAAGTCTCGAAGTTATTTCATTTGTACATACATTACTAATAAATGCAATTTGATTTGCCCTCTGTTCTTGTTTTTTTTTTAATTGTTCAGGCAGCCATTTTGTGAAGTGTTGGAACTGTGTAGTTTGGGGAGACAGATGAGAAGGGACTAAACCAAGGGGATAAAGTGAATTGGAGATGGACACGTGTACAGTCCGGCAGGGTCAGGCAGAGACAGTCGGTCTACCCACACACAGACACACAAAGGTTTTTTTTTTGGAGCCGGATGGATTCGAACTCGGGAACCTTCGCTCCGAAGTCCGGCGCTGATCCCACGACACCAGCCGGCGTAGTGTTCGTGATTCAATACAATTTCACAAGCTACAATGGCATAATTTACATCAATATTTTGTGTCCGATAAATGGTTACTTTGAAGGGCATATTTACACTGGAAGCACATTTAATTGATAAGATAACTCGGACGGTTCAGTCACCTGCGTTGGGACAAATTAGCTCCCAATGGTCTTCATATTAATTGAATAGTTTAATCGCGATCCGTCACCGCGGGAATTTCACGTGTCTGATGTAATCGATTTGTAAATAAATTAAAATCTTTATTTTTAAATCTGTTGAAATCTGTCCCTGTGGAGTCACTGAATTGTATTAAAAATCCGAGGCATGCGCTGCCTCAGCATTTCATTCCGAGACATCGCGTGTAACACAGGGGGGCCAAATCACTGGACAGAGAAAATGTCTGCATTGTTGGATATGTACATGAGTGTGGAGAAAATATTGCACGTGTTCATTGCCGTTGTTGGAGTTCCCGGTGAGTGAGCAGAGGGATTCATGTTTGGAATTTCTGATTGTTACCGGTGTGAACCTATTCATGATCATTTTACAATCTTCCAACTTGATGATCATTGTACAAATATCCGTCAGAGATATCGATCCTGTCAATTCGACTTTCCGATTTTTCATATTCAATGACAAAGGGAACTAAATCTCTGTCTCTCTAACCCACGGGATCGACTCAAACGCTGTTCTTGCCTTTAATTATACCTTGTCCAGATTTGTCCCAGTGCTGAGGACAGGTAGCTCTACGAGAAGGTGTGACTGGGGGGTGGGGGGGTTCATTGTCAGGTTCACTGTTTCTGAGTTATTGATCAAAGAGAGCCCCTGGTGCTGTGTTTCGCGTCTCCCTGTGGAGTCTGTCACAATCGTATCCCGCTGCCTTTTGGTCAATAGTTTGGTCTGATCTCCCCATCCGGTGTCCAGGGATCTGCTCACGTGTGTTATCGAATTGAACTGCGGTGTAGAATTAATCCGTTAACTGAGCCATTCAGTCTCTGTTTGATAATACTGTGTCCAGTATTTTCAGTGTGTTTCTCCCCTCTGTATCTCATCTTGGAAACATCAGATGCTGATTTTCCAGAGTCCTGGTCAGTCACGGTTAAGTCAGTGAAACCGGCCCCATCAGCGACTGGAATCGGGATCAGCAGCGATCGTTGTTGCTCATTCAGCTCGTTTATATCGCTGATGATTGCCCACACATTGCTTTATCTCCACACTGAAGAGAACAGTTCAGAGATAGTGTGACCCGTCTGGTGCTAGATTAGCAGCCGTTCACAGACATCTTTAGCTGCAGCTCGATCCGGTGTTAATACCCGGAGAATGTGTCAACTAATGCCCAGTGTCTGTTTCTCTCCCTCTCTCTCTCCAGTGAATGTAGTGGCGATTGTGATCCTGTCCCGGGGAAAGTGCGGCCTCTCTACCTGCACCACTCGCTACCTGGTGGCCATGGCAGCGGCGGATCTATTGACCATTGTCATCGGGGTCATTTTGACTCGAATCAGAATGTATTACTTCCCGTGGAGTTTTCTGGACATCACCCCTGTGTGCAGTGTTATCGATGTACTGAGCTACACAGCCACACACTGTTCTGTCTGGTTCACCGTCGCTTTCACCTTTGACCGGTTTGTCGCCATTTGCTGCCAGAAACTGAAAACAAAATATTGCACCGGGAAAACTGCGGCTGTGGTTCTGACAACAACCGGCGTACTGTTCTGGCTGAAAAACGTTCCCCGCTACTTCACATCGGAACCCAGGGTAATAATCGACAACATACCGTGGTTGTGTGTTCTCAGGGACAATATTTTCACTGACCCCGGGTGGGTCGGATATGACTGGCTCGATACGGTTTTAACCCCATTTCTTCCTTTCGCCGGGATCCTGCTGCTCAACGCTCTGACAGTCAGACACATTTTACTGACCAGTCGGGTCCGTAGGGGACTGAAGGGTCAGAGCAAGGGGGAGAACCGCAGTGACCCGGAGATGGAGAGCAGGAGGAGGTCTGTGATTTTACTCATCACCCTCTCCGGCAGCTTCATCCTCCTGTGGATGACACATTTTGCAAATGTCATATATTATCAGGTCTCAGGAAAAGGGTTCCAATTCAATGATTCTGAATGGATCTTCAGCGACGTCGGCTTTTTGCTGAGAGATTTCAGCAGCTGCACGAACACATTTATTTACGCGGTGACTCAGTCGAAATTCAGGGAGCAGGTGATCAGCGCGGTGAAATATCCGGTCACCTCGCTGCTTCAGTTCATTAATAAAACCGCGACCTGAGCAGAAGCCAAAGGCGGTTGCAGTGAGGGTTCCAACTCCTCAGATTCACCCCCTGATCACCCAGGTGTTATTCCCGGCAGGTTATCGCATCGACCGGCAGCTCTGGAACGTTAGGATAGTATGTGTTTTGTGAGGGGCAAGGCACCGTCCTGGAGACTCAGTACCGCATTGGACCAACCAGATGACAGTCAAAGACCTGCACCGAAACGCTGTCCAGCCATTGGTCTGTGCATATGTCCATCTATTCCCTTGGCGGCCCATCAACCTTACAGCCCACAAAACGGCGGGGATCTAGTCGATTACTGGCTGCCTAATCCAATGTCAATCACACTACTCTCCGGCTTCCCCTTGAATGATTTGCTAATGTAACGAAATGGGGCGGGTTTTGGTTAAAAGGCGTTTGACAGATCAAATTAAAGTCGCATTCCCGACACTAACTGGACTGGAGTGTGGTGCAGAGAATTATTTAAAAAAAACTTCACTGCTTCTTTTTTGAATAAAATTCTTTCCCTTCTTGTTTTACTCCGTTCCCCCATTAAGCTAACAGTTACGCATTCTGCAGTGGTGTTTCCTTTATGCTCATTATCCCAACAGTCTTGCTATAATTCTCAATCCCACCAACCCCTTAGCTTCTGATTTGCCGGCTGGAAGGTCTTTATCCACCGCTGGAATTGTATCAGCTTTTGTAACTCAACCGCTCCGTGCAGGTTGAGACCCATAAGATGACCCATAAAACTCATAAGAAGTGAGCCAATGAGTTTCCAACAGTAAATCTGACCGACCGCTAGAATAAATTGTTTTAAGAATCATCAAAACCGAAAAGGCATGTGAATAAATCAGAGCTTTACACGGACAAATTTCCTCCACCCAGTGTAAGCTTAAAATGATGGCAACAAATGCTACTCTATGTACTCTATATGGTTAGTAAGTTGTTTCTTTGTCGTTACCTGTAATTAAGGAACAGAAACAGCCAGAGGAACATCTCAGTTGTTATCTTTTGATTCTTCTGCAACAGTTAATATATCATAATAGTTTTCCAAAATACACTGATGAACCAACAGACTCTCGGACATTGCAGAATTCTCAGACTTATTAAACTGTGTGACCTAACATCAGCTGGTCAGAGGCAGAACAAGATGGGGTTTCAGAGAACGTGACATTGGGGAGCATTGCGTAATCCTACATTCCCATCTTCCCAGTGCGATAAGATCCCAGCCACCTAAACTTGAAAACACTCTTCGTGTGATGTTGCTAACCGTCCTCGAACACAACTTCAACAGGATGATAATTTATTTGTCCCGTCTAATGACTCCAGTTTGTTAATATCAACTGCAATCTCCGCAATTACACTTGGCTCATTTCAACCAGTAAAGTTGAAACAGGGGACCACCTTATTGCGCCAGAACACTTCCGAACACTTTAAAATTGAAGATGACGCTGATCTACAAGTCACACAGCCATAATCAAGAACAGATCCAATTAAACAAATGAACATGGCCCACAATGATATTCATGTAGCTCCCCAGCACACCCATATAGACAATTGAGAATATTTAATGTTATTATTTTCTGATATGGCGCTTCCATGCCAGTTGATTATCCATCCACATGCCTGGAAATCTTCCCGCTGTCACGTCTTGAAGAGTTTGACCATATCATTTCAAATCAATTGCATGCCTATTAATCACATTTATAAAACACAGAACTTGTTCATGAGCGACTGAAAGCTTAAATTCTCATATATTTGCCGACTGTTCCAAATTATTAGCTGCTAATTGGATCCAATATACAGTATAATTGCAATTTATACCTCTATGCCATAGAGCTCCATCATCTGCATATAGTGATTTACACACCTAAGTGCCTGTCTCAGAGAGAATATCATTAATCATAACATTAGATAATAAAGGGTGACAAATACGGCGTAGTGGGTTCCCAGCCGTACCAGCACCAACCGTCCAAATATAAAACTCAGACAAAGTCTCGCAGTCTCCAGCTCAATCCTCATTTCCATAAAGCCATAAGACATGGAAGCAGAGTTAGGCCATCCGGCCCATCGAGTCTGCTCCACCATTCACTCATGGTTGATCCTTTCTTTCCGTCCTCCTCAACCCCAGAACCTTTGATGACATGTCCAATCAAGAAACTATCAATGTCTGCCTTAAATGCACCCAACGCCGTGGGCTCTGCAGCGGCATTTGGCAAGAAATTCCACAAATTCACCACCCTTTGACTGAAAGAATTTCTCCACATCTCTGTTTTGAAATGGCGCCCCTCTCTCCTGAGGCTATGCCCTCTTATCCTAAACTCTCCCCCAGACTGGACTGCCAACACAGATGCCTTGTGCAGGAAGGCACAGAGTCAACTGTACTTCCTTAGAAGGTTGGCGTCATTCAATGTCTGCAGTGAGATGCTGAAGATGTTCTATAGGTCAGTTGTTGAGAGCGCCCTCTTCTTTGTGGTGGCGTGTTGGGGAGGAAGCATTAAGAAGAAGGACGCCTCACGTCTTAATAAGCTGATAAGGAAGGCGGGCTCTGTCGTGGGCAAAGTACTGGAGAGTTTAACATCGGTAGCTGAGCGAAGGGCGCTGAGTAGGCTACGGTCAATTATGGAAAACCCTGAACATCCTCTACATAGCACCATCCAGAGACAGAGAAGCAGTTTCAGCGACAGGTTACTGTCGATGCAATGCTCCTCAGACAGGATGAAGAGGTCAATACTCCCCAATGCCATTAGGCTTTACAATTCAACTGCCAGGACTTAAGAACTTTTTTTAAAGCTATTATTAATGCTTTTTGAGTTAGTGATTTAGATGCATATCATATTATTACTGAGTTAAGTATTGTATGTAATGAGTTTTTGCTACAACAAGTGTATGGGACATTGGAAAAAATGTTGAATTTCCCCATGGGGATGAATAAAGTATCTATCTATCTATCTATCTATCTATCTATCTATCTATCAAAGCCCTTCCGGACTCCGCCTCCCGCTACGGACATGTAAGACTTAGTTGCTTATTGTCCGTCTTTAATCTCTCCCTTTTCCGATTTAAATTTTGAAATTTTAACTCTATTCAATCGAATTTTTATAACAATAGTTATAATTATGGCTACTTCAAAGAGCACCAGACGAAATCCCGACCCCTCTAACAGAAAATCTAAACAAAGCTGAAGGGTTCTCGGAAGAAGCCCCTTGGGTCAAGAGATTGGAATCTCGAATCACCGGTATCTGCACTGAAATAACTCAACTAAAAGAGAAATTTGAAGAAGAAATTGACTGTCTGAACCTCGATCTTAAAGAAGTTAATCGAAATGCGGCTGACCTTTCTTCTCGTTTGGATAAGGCTCAACAACGGATCGTGGATTTGGAAGCTCGATCGCGTCGGAATAATATTCGAATTGTTGGATTAAAAGAGAAGTCAGAATCTGACGCCACACTGGATTATTTTGCTAAAATCTTTCAGTCTTTACTTCCGGAGGTTTGTTCGCAACCCCCGGAGCTTGAATCGGATCACAGAACCGGTGCATTAAAATCATTGGATGAAGGTAAAAACAGGCATGTTGTTGTGCGTTTTCTCCGTCTTAGAGACAAGGACCGCATTATTAAGCTTGCAAGAAAACAAAGATTATTTCAATTTCAAAGTTCAGAAGTTCGTTTATTTTCAAGATTTTCCACGTGAAATTGTTAAGAAACGTGCTGCATTTGTCTCTTCTATGAAATTAGCGTTTCAAATAAAGCTCTTTCCATTATTACAATAGCCAGCCAAGTTAAGGCTTTTTGGTAAAAAATCTGGAGTTTGTATTTTTGATGACCCAGCCGAAGCATTGCGTTTTATTAACTCTTTGCCTGACGAGTCCGATGGCGAATCGGAAGTTTGAATAATTTATAATAATTTGAATGTCTCGTGGTGTAAAGCGATGAAATTGGAAGATTTGATGGTAATGGAAAGTTTTTACCTTAAAATTTATTCTCAGCTTCGAAAACGACTGGTTCGGATGGTTTTAACCTTCGAAGATATAGCAGGAGAACTGTTGAAAGAATGTAGATAATTCTGAACCATCTAGTTTTTTTTTCTCTGCAGCATTTAAATGAACCAACTTTTTTTTGTTCTGCATGCTTTTTTAAAGTTTATGGTTCAGTAATTGCTTGGATTTCTGTATGTTTTAAAGAACGACTGGATAATTTAAAGATGGCGATAGTTTTTCCTATTGTGCAAATACTTCATTCACGACGAGTCTGAAGCCTGAAGTTTGAATGATTTATAAGTTTGAGTGTCCCGCGGTGTAAAGACTGATAGGATTTGAAGATCCGGTGGCCACAGAATGTTTTTAGCTTAAAATTCTTTTTTATTTCTGAAAAAGACTGGTTTGGACGGTTTTAACCTCAGAAGATATAGTGGGAGAACAGTTGATAGGCTGTAGTTAAGTTTGTACTATCTAGAACTTCTTCTTCTTTTTGCAGCATTTAAATGAATTGATTTTTTTTATTCTGTGTGCTTTATTGAAGATTTCTTAAGTAATTATTTGGTTTTACTTGTGTTATGAAGACAGATTGCATACTTTAAAGATGGCGATTGTATTTGTTTTGTGGAAATATTTCAAGAATTGTTTTGGATGTTTTTCTTCCCTTATCTAATACTATGAAGGTTACTTTCAATTGAAGGTCGTTTTGTTTTATAGGAAAAACACTATCCTTTCAAGTTAACTATACTGAGATATATGTCGACTGTAATGAGATTTATGTCCGGGAGAGGGAGACAGAGATTACTTTTTTTATTATTCACGTAGGCGGAGCTATAACAGCATCGATGCTTTTCCTGGGGCTTGCGTCGATAGATATCGACTTTTTTTTTTCCGGGCTTTGTAATTTGGGTGTTTTTTTTACCCCCCATTATGGAATCCCGGATTATTTTTATTGTTGTTCATCTCCGCCATTTTCGATCCCTATATCCTTAAAATATTTTAACTAAAATAATCTCTATCAATCAAACGGGCTTTATTAAAGGCCGTTCTCCCGTTCCCCCACCACCATTCTGCAATCCCTTCTCCCTCAGATCCCATCGTCAGCTCTTGGGCCCTCAGAGGCTCCATCTTCCTCTCACCCCAACCCTTCCCTCTCCACTGACACGACCAGCCTCCCTCCCCCCTCTGATCCCATCTCTCATCCGTGCCGGGTCTTTACCATTCCCTCCGACCTTCAACTCTCTGAGGCAGAGCGCTCTGTCCTCAGTAAGGGCCTCAGCTTTATTCCTCTTCGCCCACACCTCAGCGAGTTCCGCGTACGCCATGACGCTGAACTCACCTTCCGCCGGCTCCGTCTCCGAGCTTATTTCTTTGGCAAGGACTCTCCTACCCCCACCGATGACCCCTTCTCCCGTCTTCAACCCTCCTTCTCTTCATGGACACCCCGCTCTGGTCTTCTGCCTGCCCTGGATCTCTTTATTGCTAATGGCCGATGGGATATCAACCGTTTTGACTGCACCACACCCTGTTCCAATTCCAACCTAACTCCTTCCGAACGGTCTGCTCTCCGCTCCCTCCGCACCAATCCCAACCTCACTATAAGACCCTCTGATAAGAGGGGAGCTGTTGTTGTCTGGCGGACTGACCTCTACCTGGCCGAGGTACAGCGACAACTCTCTGATACCTCCTCTTATTTACCCCTTGATCATGACCCCACTAAGGAGCACCAGGCCACTGTCTCCTATACCATCACCAAACGTATCAGCCCTGGGTATCTCCCATCCACTGCCACCAACCTCATAGTTCCCACACCCCGCACTTCCCGTTTCTACCTCCTACCCAAGATCCACAAACCTGCCTGTGCAGGTAGACCTATTGTCTCAGCTTGCCCCTGCCCCACCGAACTCATTTCTGCATACCTTGACACTGTCTTATCCCCCCTTGTTCAATCTCTTCCCACCTATGTTCGTGACACTTCTCACGCTTTGAATTTTTTCAATGATTTTAAGTTCCCTGGACCCCACCGCCTTATTTTCACCATGGACGTCCAGTCCCTATATACCTCCATCCTCCACCTGGACGGTCTCAAAGCTCTTCGTGTCTTTTTGGATTCCAGACCTAACCAATTCCCCTCTACCACCACTCTCCTCCGTCCAGCGGAATTAGTTCTTACTCTCAATAATTTCTCCTTTGGTTCCTCCCAGTACCTCAAAACCAAGGATGTAGCCATGAACACCCTCATGGGTCCCAGTTATGCCTGCCTATATGTTGGCTTTGTGGAAGAGCCCATGTTCCAAGTCTATACGGGTATCCGTCCCCCTCTTTTCCTTCGCTACATCGACGACTGCATTGGCGCTGCCTCCTGCACGCATGCTGCGCTCGTTGACTTCATTAACTTTGCCTCCAACTTTCACCCTGCCCTCAAATTTACCTGGTCCATTTCCGAAACCTCCCTACCCTTTCTTGCTCTTTCTGTCTCCATCTCTGGAGACGGCCTATCTATGATATCTACTATAAGCCTACAGACTCTCACAGCTACCTGGACTATTCCTCTTCCCACCCTGTCTCTCGCAAAAATGCTATCCCCGTCTCATAATTCCTCCGTCTCCGCCGCATCTGCTTATCATTCCAGGACGAAGGAGATGTCTTCCTTTTTTAAACAAAGGGGCTTCCCTTCTTCCACCATCACCTCTGCTCTCAAACGCATCTCTCCCATTTCCCGTACATCTGCCGTCACCCCATCCGCCCGCCACCCCACTCGGGATAGGGTTCCCCTTGTACTCACCTACCACCCCACCAGCCTCCAGATCCAACGTATAATTCTCCGTAACTTCGCCACCTCCAACGGGATCCCACTACCAAGCACATCTTTCCCTCCCCCCCCTTTCTGCTTTCCGCAGGGTTCGCTCCCTACGCGACTCCCTTGTCTACTCGTCCCCCCCGCCCCCCATCCCTTCCCACCGATCTCCCTCCTGACACTTATCCTTGTAAACGGAAAAAGTGCATCACCTGCCCTTACACTTCCTCCCTCACCACCATTCAGGGCCCCAGACAGTCCTTCCAGGTGAGGCGACACTTCACCTGTGAGTCGGCTGGTGTTGTATACTGCGTCCGGTGCTCCCGGTGTGGCTTTTTATATATTGGTGAGACCCGACGCAGACTGGGAGATCGTTTCGCTGAACACCTATGCTCTGTCCGCCTGAGAAAGCAGGATCTCACAGTGGCCACACATTTTAATTCCACGTCCCATTCCCATTCCGATATGTCTATCCATGGCCTCCTCTACTATCAAGATGAATCCACACTCAGGTTGAAGAACAACACCTTATATACCGGCTGAGTAGCCTCCAACCTGATGGAATGAACATTGACTTCTCTAACTTCCGTTAATGCCCCTACTCCCCTTCTTACCTCATCCCTGATATATTTAGTTTTTTTTTTCTCTCTCTCTGTCCATCACTCTGCCTGTTCTCCATCTCCCTCTGGTGCTCCCCTCCCACTTTCTTTCTCCCAAGGCCTCCCGTCCCATGATCCTTTCCCTTCTCTACCTCTGTATCCCTTTTGCCAATCACCTGTCTGGCTCTCAGCTTCCCCCCACCCCCTCCGGTCTTCTCCTATCATTTCGCATTTTCCCCTCCCCTCCTACTTTCAAATCTCTTACTATCTTCCATTTCAGTTAGTCCTGACGAATGGTCTCGGCCCGAAACGTCGACAGTGCTTCTCCTTATAGATGCTGTCTGACCTGCTGCGTTCCACCAGCATTTTGTGTGTGTTGATTAATTTTCTAGCATCTGCAGATTTCCTCGTGTTTGCATACTATTGGGTTTCGCTTTGCAGGAAGTAAACCCTGTCAGAGCTGCGGTACATCCGATGTCGCCTCCATTCTCTTTCGAAATAGTCTCTTCTCGCTTTAAGTAGCCCTGCGCAAGTCATACCCGGTTTTCTGGCGGATTTGAATGCCACAGATTTAGGTTTCAGCAGACGATATACCTCATGGTGCATCCACAGCTTTTGGTTTGGGAATGTACAGCAAGTCTTTGCTCTTTGCACGTTGAACTTTGTTTTTCCTATTGTTTCATGCGGAGGAAGATATTTTGTGAACTGTTTGAAATGATTGTAAACTGTTGTGCATGTAGGGATGCCCTCGGCTTTGGGGGATGCACAAAGATTTGGAGATGGGCATGGCGAGTATGGATTGAATTAGAATTTCATTGTCGAGGAAGCCATTTTCTGAACTGTGACACGATTCTGCTTCTGAGATAATCTAAAGTGCATCTGGGGTGTCAGCGGATTTGGGGTGCGCACTGAAATGGGGATAGCGTACATTTAGGGATTTGGGGTGCGCACTGAAATGGGGATAGCGTACATTTAGGGATTTGGGGTGCGCACTGAAATGGGGATAGCGCACATTTAGGGATTTGGGGTTGCGCACGGACACAGGGTGTATTCATTCTCCAATATGACATTGCGCACTGATTCGCGAATTGTGCAGACTTAGGGCTGTGTCGTCCAATATGGAGGTTCACATGCGGCTGTACACGGATTTTGAGTGACAGCCAGAATTGGATGTGTCGGCCGATCTGGAGTGGGGATTTTTAATACTGAGACCGCCATTTCCTGAACTGTTTGAAATAATTCGTGCTCTGAGGGTTATGTTTGCGGGGGGTGTCAGCATGTGTGGGTGCGCACTGAGTTGGTGATTGAGCTATGGATTGGTGGTTTGTAGGCACATGACTTTGGGGGATGCATATGGATTTGGGGGTGTGCGCAGAATAAGGGGTTGTGTCGGTGAACATGAGGGGTCTCCACTCAGCCTTAGATCTCTCGGACAATAACAATACACAAGTCAGGCTGCTGATTACAGCTCAGCGTCCAACACAATCAGACCCTCAAATGTAATCAACAAGCTCCAAAACCTGGGCCTCTGTACCTCCTTCTGCAACTGGATCCTCACCAGGAGACCCCAGTCTGTGTGGACCAGAAATATAATCTGCTCCTTGCTGACAATCAACACTGGCACACCTCAACGATGCGTGCTCAGCCCACTGCTCTACTCTCTCTACACCACGTCTGTGTGTCTAGGCTCATCTATAAACTTGCTGACGACACAACTATTGTTGGTGGAATTTCAGACGGTGAC
Source organism: Hemitrygon akajei (assembly GCF_048418815.1). Lineage (NCBI taxonomy): Eukaryota > Metazoa > Chordata > Chondrichthyes > Myliobatiformes > Dasyatidae > Hemitrygon > Hemitrygon akajei. Next base: position 801,761 of record NW_027332039.1, read on the forward strand.
GAGGAGGAGTACAGGAGTGAGATAGATCAGCAAGTTGAGTGGTGTCGCAGCAACAACCTTGCACTCAACATCATGAGGACAAAGGAATTGATTGTGGATTCAGGAAGGGGAAGTCGAGGGAACACACACCAGTCCTCATTGTGGGATCAGAAGTGAAAAGGGTGAGCAGTTTCCATTTCCTGCCTGTCAACATCTCTGAGGAACTATCCTGGGCCCAACATATTGATGCAGTTACAATGAAGGCACAAAATCAGCTATATTTCATTCGGAGATTGAGGGGAATCGGTCCGTCACTAAAGACACTTGCAAATTTCTACAGATGTACTGTGGAGAGCATTCTAACTGGTTGCATCACTGCCTGGTGTGGAGAGGCCACTGCACAGGATCGGAAATTGCTGCAGAAAGTCGTAAACTCAGCCAGCTCCTTCATGGGCACTGGACTCCACAGCATCCAGGACACTTTCAAAAGATGATGCCACAAAAAGGTGGCATCCATCATTAAGGACCCCCATCACCCAGGACATGCCTTCCTCTCATTGCTACCATAAAGGAGGATGTACAGGATCCTGAAGACACACTCAATGTTTCAGAAACAACTTCGTCCCCTCCACCGTCAAATTTCTGAATGGACAATGAACCCATTAACACTTCCTCAGGATTTTCCCTCCCGTTTTGTACTAACGTTTAAATTTAATTTATAAATACTTACTCTAATTTATACATTTTATTACCATGTATTGCAATGTACTGCTGTCACAAAACAACAAATTTCACCACATACGCCGCTGATATTAAACCTGATTCTGATACACAAACACACACAACCGGGCTCAGACATACAACACTCTCACATTCCTCCCTTTGTGACACCCTGCTTGCTCCGTGTCCCCCGGTATGAAGCTCAAACTGTTGCAACACCTGCCCTTTAAATTCATGGCTGAGGCTGTGTTGTGTCTGTTCACTGTTTAAGTTCGATATTAAATGAAGAGCATTGAATGGGAAGGAAGGTTTGAATACAAGAATAAAGATCTCCTCTGAAGGTATATGGGGTCCTGGTGAGAGCGTACATGGAACACTGTGCACAGGTCTGGTCTCCCTCCCAGAGTCAGCCTGTGGGATGAAGGAATGAAGAGAAGGTTTCAGAGATTGATTTCGGGGTTGCGGTAGTGTCCTCAGAGAGATTACACTGACTGGCCCTGTCTCAAAATTAGAGCGATAACAAGTGGTCTGACTGAGACAGACACAGTCTCACAAGGTATTGACAGGGTGGGGGCAGGAATGTCGTTTTTCCTCACTGGGTGTTGAATCAGGGGTCACAGACTCAGAATCAGATGTCAGCTCACAGAACTTAGAAGAAGAGTGCGGCGAATCTTTGGATTTTTTCCATAAGTTTTCTAAATTCAAAAGGCATATTGAAGGGCTGAGCGAAGATGGGAACGTTGCAGGAAAGTGGCGCTGAGGTCAAACATCAGCCATGATCGGAGTGAAATGCCGAACTGGCGCAAGGGGCCGAATGGCTACGCCTACTCCTGTTTCCTATTTTCGAAAGCACGAATTTACCTTTGCGCCTTGTTCTCCCTTGGCCTTCAGCCTGTCCGATTGCACAGGGGAGCGGTGAGAGCACCGGAGATCCATCGGCAGCCGCTGCGGGTCAGACCCGGGCTCACAGCGGCAGGAGACAGGTCTGGGAGGAAAGTTCCGACAACAGGCCCCGATTCTCGGCGGGGATAGACCGGGCACCCTCCGTGTAGCTGAAACATCTCACGGAATCTCCGCCAGTCTCTTTACCTCTGCCATGGGAAGGATTCACCCGGCTGGTGTTGCAACCTTTACCCGAAATTTAACTCCCAATCTCCGGCATCTCCTCGGGTCCACTCGCTCTCAGTTCCAAACCTCAGACCACTCCGAACATTCAGCATCCCGCCCACTGACACCCCTCAGCCAATAGGAGCAAGACTTCCCTGGCGGTGCCGTTGATTGGCTGTGAGTGTGTCTGAAGACGGACTGCTGCTGGGAGCTGGAGATGTCAGTCACAGTTTGTTCACCGAATCACAGCAAGTTCCCCGAGGCTCAAAGTACAAAGTAAATTTTATTGTCAGAGTACAGATAACTCACCACATACAACCCCGAGAAGCATTTTGCTGCGGCGATGGGGAGAAAATCTGCAGGATAGTAACTATGACTGGATCAGTGAAAGACCAGCCAGAGTGCAGACGACAACAAACTGTGCAAATGCAAACAAATAAATAGCAATAAACAACAGGAACATGAAATAACCGCAGCGGCTGCCGACGGATCTCCGGAGCTCTCAGCGCTCCCCTGTGCATTCTGACAGGTTGAAGACCAGGGTAGAACAAGTCGCAAAGGTAAACACCTGGATTAGAAAATAAGAAACAGGCTATTCGGCCCCTTGCGCCTATTCTGCCCTTCACTTGGAACATAACACTATAAGACCATAAGACATAGGGGCAGAATTAGGCCATCTGGCCCATCGAGTCTGCTGCGCCATTCAATCACAGCTGACCCTTTTTTTCCCTCCTCAATCCCAGTTCCTGGCCTTCTCCCCGAAACCTTTTAATGTCATGTCCAGTCAAGAACCTATCAACCTCTGCCTTAAATACACCCAACGAGGTAGCCTCTACAGCTGCATGTGGCAACAAATTCCACAAATTCATCTCGCTTTGTCTGAAGACATTTCTCCGATTCTCGGTTTTGAAAGGGCGCCCCTCTATCCTGAGGCTGTGCCTCTTGTCCGAGACTCTCACACCATGGGTAACATCTTTTCCACATCTAACTCTTCTACCTGTTAACATTCAAAAGGTTTCAATAAGATTCCCCTCACCATTTAGAATTCAAATGAGTACAGACCCAGAGCCATCAAATGTCCCTTTCATACCTGGAATAATCCTTGTGAAATTCATCTGAACCCTCTCCATGTCTGACCTTTGACCTCAACACCACTTTCCCGCAATGTCCCCATCAGCGCTGAGCACCAGAATATGTCTATTAAATTTAGAAACCCTGTGGAGGAGATTCCAAAGATTCGCTGCACTGGTGAGGAAATTTCTCCTCATCTCAGTCCTGCTGAGGTGAAATGTGATATTCAGTCTGTGAACCCTGGCTCCACAGCCCAGCCCGGGGAAACATCATTCCTGCCCCGACCCTGTCAATATCCTGTGAGATTGAGCCTGTCCCTTTTACTTCTCTAATTCTGAGACAGGCCCAATGCGATCAGTCTCATTCAAACTACCTCCGATTTCACTCATCTTGATACGATGGTTGGTTGTGGGAGCATCTCAACGGACGGTAAGTGAGTGTAGTCATCCTGTGTTGTTCCCGAGCCTGATGGTTGAGGGGTAGTAACTGTTCCTGAACCTGGTGTTGCGAGTCCTGAGGCTCTTGTACCTTCTCCCTGATTGCAGCAGCGAGAAAAGAGCCTGGCCTGGGTGGTGAGCATCTCTGATGATGGATGCTGCAATACTCCGACAGCGTTTCATGTAGATGTGCTCAGTGGTTGGGAGGATCCACCCGGGATGTACCGGGCCGAAACCAATACCTTGTGTCGGTTCATCAGGAAGGCGATGAACTACTTTGATGATCGGGAGACATACTGGGGATATGGGGGAGAGGGTCCCTCCCAGTCTGATCCTCACTGCATGCCCAGAGATCGCTCCCACATTACTGCCCCGAGATTACTGCAGTGGAGACGACACGGTCACTCACCTCTTTGCTGACTGTGGACTGGCGAAGATCTGTGGAGAAAGATGCAAGGGCCTGTGCCACAGCAGCTGCGTGACAGAAGGCTCACTGATCCTCGGGTAAAGACATTGCACGGTTTATCCCTGTGAATATTTCATGGCAAATAATATTTATGTTAAAAAAAAACCATCAACGTCTGGGCTCTGTCCAGAATTGTGGAAACTGGCCTTTCACTGGAGCTGGGACAGACATGGGTAAAGTCAGAAAGTTTCTTCAGGACTTCACCGACCAAAATTATCTTTTCCACCCTGTGACGTAGAATGTCCAGTCCTGGACGTTTCCCTGCAGACACAGCATCTGTCTTGTCATAGACAATACGCTCTCGACATCCCCACTTTAATGGCATGAACTAATTTAATAGTTGTTTTAAATAGTTACTTAACCCCGGTTTTATACCCCAGTCTGACTCTTTACACCGCGAGAAAAAAATTAAAAACCGAGATGCTGGAGGAACTCAACGGGTCATGCAACATCTGAGGGAAATGGCAATCGAGATTTCGGTTTGAGACAGTCCAGCTGAAGGATCTCGACCTGAAAGTCGATTTTACATTTCTCTCCACAGATGCTGCCTGAACCGCTCAGTCCCTCGAGTTTGTTACTCGAGATTCCAGCATCTGCAGTCTCTTGTGCCTCTCTTTTCAGAACTTGTCCCTTTCCGTCCTGCCTCGGACTGAACCAGGCTCTTCTCTCCGGCTTCATTTCTGTTCTGCTTCTTCTTTAGTCAATCACTCCTATGGAGCACAGGCCGCCAACAGCAGCTCGTCAGACTCCCCTGTCCAGGGCGAAGGGTACTGGCCCTGTGGCTTCTCCTTTCACTCCACGAATTCAATCGTCTTCCAGGGAAAGGTCCGTCCGATCTCATGGATGAGGCCTTTCAGTTTGAGTTCTGTGCACTGCCACTTTTCGGGATGAGGTTGCAAACCCAGGCCCAACTCCTCTTCTTTCGCAGCCGGGCGTAGGCAGTCCATGGCCGAGTTTTCATTTATGTTCTGATCTGTTTAATGTATTGCTGATCCCACCCTGCGATGGAAATTACCACTATTACTTCCCACTGAACACATTCGGCAAAAACATGTTCATTCCACGAGTCTGCAGCGCGCGTAGTGGACAGTCGCGGTACTGCAGGGGATCAGCAGCTCCCGGAAGTGAAAGCATTCTGAATCAGGAAGTGCTGGAAGTTAACATGGCTTCGAAAGGACAGGTCGAGAGTTGGACCGAGGAGACAATTTGTCCCGTCTGCCTGGATTTCTTCACCGATCCGGTTATATTGGAGTGCGGACACAACTTCTGTCGCTCTTGTATCACACGGTGTTGGGAAAGGGGGGAGAGAAACTCCTGCCCAGAATGTAGAGCGGTGTTTGCTGACCGCACCCTCAAGGTCAATCGGGCCTTAGCAAATCTGGCCGAAAAAGCTCGAAATCTAAACCTGAATCCGAAAGGGAAGGAAAGTAAACGTCACTGCGAGGAACATGAGGAAGAACTGAAGCTGTTTTGTGAAACGGACAAGACACTAATCTGTCTGATCTGTAGAGACGCGCAGGAACACAGAGAGCACCGCTTCAAGCCGATTAAAGAAGCTGTTAAAATCTGCAAGGTAAAACTAACCCTGAATCGATACTCACTCCATCCTCAACACCGCACGAGCCTCCATAACCAACATATCGTTCTTCGCAACATATCGTTCCCCATCCCCAAAGGAATTCCACCACCAAGCACATCTTTCCGTCCAACAACCCCGCTCCACTCCCTCCACACAAGTCTCCAGGCTCTGTAGGGATCGCTGTCTACATAACTCCCTTATCCACCAGATCCTCTCCACTGATCTCCCTCCTGTCACTGATGCCTGCGAGCGGGACAATAGCAACATCTGATTCCTACACCTCCTCCCTCGTCATCACGCAGGACCCCATCAGTTGCATTCCTCCCGTTTCTAACATGATCGATTGTCCTTTCGTATCAGATTCCTTCTTCTCCAGCCCTTTACCTCTTCTACCTGTCCCCTCTCAGCTTCTCACTTCATCACCCTCCCCCACGTTCCCCCTCACGTTGTCTCACCCGTCACCTGTCAGCTGGTTCTCGTTCCCAACCTTTTTATTCTGGCTTCTGTCCCATTCCTTCCCAGTCCTAATGAAGGGTCTCATCCCTGTTTATTTCCCCTGAATAGATGCTACCTGACTCACTGAGTTCCTCCGGCATTTTGTGTGATAGTCGGGTTTGATCACCTGTTTATTTTGATGCATCTTTGTTTCTATTTCCTTCACTCTCTGACTTCCAGGATCAGCTAAAATCTTCCTTAGACTCTCTCACAAAAAAGAAATCAGACTTCCAGGAAAAGGAGCAGCAACAGAAAGAGAAGATTTCCGGAGTTCGGGTGAGGCTTCCTGAGCGGAATTTGTGATATTACTGTCGAGTTTTGCTCCATTTAATGCAGAATAGCCGAGTGTCGCAGCTCCACTGCCCTGGGCTCGATCCTGACCTCTGCTGCTGTCTGTGTGGAGTTTGCATGCTCTCCCTGTAGCCATGACAGTTTCAGACACTTTCCAAGGACAGGCTGGATGAATGGTTAATTAAAGTTAACCCTGTGAGGGTGGGGAAGGGTGTATGTGAATCAGGTGGGATTTAATGGGTCAATGGGGAGAATAGGTTTCAGGAAAACGTGAGGGAATGGGGTTGATGGGAATGTCTCAGAAGTAGTATGGACCCAAATGGACCGAATGGTCACCATAATGTCATAAGGAAATACAACACAGCAATACAGCAAACTAATCTTCACCTTTCATTTGACAGAAACAGTCACACAGTCTTCAATCCCACATCACATCCCAGTTTGCTGAACTGCGCCAGATTATCACTGAGAAAGAGCAGAGCTTACTCAGGGATCTCAGGGAAGAAGAGAAGAGGATTCTCAACCCAATGGAGAAAAATCTTCTTAAGATTCAAGAGAATATAAGGATTATTCAGGAGGAAATCTCAGAGTTAAAGGAACAGATAGATCAAAAAGACGGTGTGATATTTCTCAAGGTGAGGGTTTACATTTCAATTTGTTTCTTTAAAATTGAACTAAATGAACAGTGGTATATTTGAAATAAACACAGCACAGCGGCCAACTTTACCAAATCAATTGCCGCTGCTGGTGTCCTCGCACAGAGTGTTAGACAGATCGGAGACAGATATTCGATTCTTTATCAGCAACATACAATATTTAAGCAATGAAATTTTAGCATAATTCATCGTAAATTGAACTGCAATGAATCGGTCAACAAAAGATACAGCATCTGCCAGTCGCAGGCTCAAAACAGCCCAGAGCAAAGTACAAATATGTAACTTATTCTCTTCACTTTCACCAGGTCCCCACTCACGTGACTGATTATCGTAATAAACACATAACACAGAATACAATGCAGACAGAAAACAGACGTGTTGCTCCTGCACACAGCATTTACAAATGGCAGTAAACTGTTTCTCACCAGACAATTGATGCAATTATTCAGGGCTGTTATTTCCCCAAAACTGGACTTACACAACTTCTGTACATCCCAGGACAGAATGCAATCTTTTCTGAAATGATTTACTCTGATCATAACACAGAGCTGCTGACCCTTTCCTTAATTACCACATTAAATATCCTCTAAAACTCACATTAACCCCCAGTTCCAGTCACAGACTGTGAGTGTGTCTGGTGCGGTGGGTGTGAGGGTCTCTCTGTCAATCAGTGAGAACAAAGAATGTGACCCACACATTAGACTTATCCTCCATATCCGGTTTCCATCAGATTACGGAAACTTTCACTGTCTCTACTTTTTCGGATAAGTTTTACATGGGATTGTGTCCCATTCTCCGTCATGAGCAGGCCATTTGGTCCATTTTCTATCAATTTCCCCTCTGCACAAGCCTCCTGCCACCTACTCACCACAACCAGCAACAGTGCCCTGAACTCCCTGGTCCCTCACGTGTTTATCCAGCCTCCCCATTACAGTCAATCTCTGCTGATCCACTTCAACCACTCCTGTGGCAGCGAGTTCCACATCCTCTTCACTAAATTTCTTGTGGGATTTATTAAAAACCACCTGGCATTTTATCTTTGACTGAAGGTCTCCCCATAAATAGAAACATAGAAACAAAGAAAACCTACAGCACAATACAGTCTCTTTGGCCCACAATGCTGTGCCGAACATCTACTGACTTTAGAAATTACCTCGAGTTAACCATAGCTCTCTATTTTTCCAAGCTCCATGTACCTGTGTAGGAGTCTTGTGAAAGACCCTGTCGCATCCGCCTCCACCTTCGTTGCCGGCAGCTCATTCCACCCATTCCAAAACACTTACCCGACATCTCCTCCATACTACTTCCAAGCACCTGTGTCCTCGCGTGTGAGCCATAATGAGGTACTTTTTCCACCTTTGCGCAATCAAATCCATCACTAATCTTAAATTGTTCCATTTTATCATTCTGACATCTTAGCCAGATGGTAATGCACAGCCTGTCCTGTCTTTCCTGTAAGTTTCATCCTCTCAGTAATGGTTGAATTTCAGAAACTTTCCCTGTAATTTACCCCATGGTTCTGTATTGCTGGTGTGTGTTTGTGACTGTGGGACTGGGAATTTTCAACACCTTGTAATGATTTGGATGAAATTCATGATGTGGACAGTAGGTCCAAGTCTAATCAGATTTGTGTTTTATTATTTCAGGAGGAAGCTCGTCGGAACAGGAGGTAGGACATGCTCTTTACTAAAACCCTGTATGGATTTGTAAAATACTTCAAAATTCCAGTTTATCACCAGCAGTTTAATATTTACAGAATCAGTGATGATGTCCAGGAATTGTCAGTGACAGATGAGGCCCTACCGGTTGAAAAATTCGATTACCTGTATTTGTTGAACACAGTGCTGAGAGAAACACTTGATGCCATTAACCGAGGTAAAACTTACAGAGATTCATTTATCCTTGTTTATGAGACACAATTAAGTTACATCTGGGGCAAGGATTGGCTGTAATAATGGGCTGAAAGGGAACTAAAGTTTATTCCACATCAACTGCACCGAGTGGGGGCAATCACTGTCACATGGTCAGCTGGAGATGTCAGACCCCTGGACACACCAGCACAGGGTCACGATTCAACCAATACACGGGACTGGTAGATGAACCACTGTGTCTTGATACCAGGCACACTGCACTAACACGCCAAAACATGAACCTGAGTCCTTCCGCAAGAGCTGGGAATTTAATACTCTCTTGATGATATTGTAGGGAATAAAAGCGGGTGAGAGTGTGGTTACCAGGATTGTCAGGAAAATACACAAGTCCTTCGTGCGCTGTGAGTGCAGACTCTGACTGACACAGGTCTTCACCCCACCCCCTCCTGAACCCGCAACTCTCACTGATGTTAGATGGAGGAGTGGGGAGCTGTAGTGACAGGGGACTCAATCGTCAGTGGAACAGACAGGAGAATCTGTGGATGTGAAGGGGATACCTGAATATTATGTTGCCTCGCAGGTGCCAGGGTCAGGGATGTCTCGGATCGTGTCTGCAGCATTTTACAGAGGGAGGGAAAACAGTCAGATATCTTGGTACATTTTTGGGCCAATTACATTGGAAGTAAAAGCAAAGAGGTCCTGAAAATAGAATTTGGAGAGTTTGGTAGAAAGCTCAGAAGCAGTACCTCCAGCTGAGAAGCTGGTGCAGGGGGCATGTTTTCAGATTCTTGTATCATTCGGATCTCTTCTGGAGGAGGAATGACCTGCTCAAAAGGGATGGGTTGCACCGGGACCTGAGGGAGACAATATTCTCAAAGAGGTTTGATGGAGCTGTTGGGGCGGGTTTAAACTAATCTGGTGGGAGTGGGGTTGGAAATTGGAGTGAAGGGATAGGACTTCTGGTAAAAATGCAAAATAGCGTGCAGTCAGACTGTCAGATAGGGCGGACAGATGAGAGGACTAAATGGCAGCCAGCAGGGTGAGTATCAGTGCATTACGGATGCAGAATAAAAAAGTGTAGCAGATACAGTACACAAAGTGTTATATCTCAATTCATGAAGTAGGAGAAATAAGGTGGATGATCTTGTTGCACTATTACCGATTGTCAGGTGTGATGTTGTGGCCATCACGGAATCGTGGCTGAAGGATGGTTGTAGTTGGGAGCTGAATGTCCAAGGTTACACAATGTATCGGAGGAAGGAAGGAAGGTCAATGGGGTGGCGCGGCTCTGCTGGTAAATCAGCAGCAAGATGTGACATAGGATTGGAAGATGTTGAATCTTGTGGGTTGAGGTAAGGAACTGGAAAAGTAAAAATGACACTGACACCAGTCATATACAGGCCTCCCAACAGTCAGGGGTTGAGGCCCACAGATTACAACTGGAAATAGAAAAGGCTGATGAAAAGGACAATGTTATGATAATCATGGGAGATTTCAACATGCAGGTCAATTGGGAAAATCAGGTTGGTAAAGGATCTCAAGAGAGTGAGTTTGTTGAATGCAATGTGATGGCTTTCTAGAGCAGTTTGTCGTTGAGCCTACTCGGGGAACAGCTCTACTGGATTGGGTGTTATGTATTGAACCAGAGGTGAGTAGTTAAAAGAAAACTTAGGAAGCAGTGCTCACAACATGACTGAGTTCAACTTGAAATTTGATGAAGAGAACGTAAAGTCTGTCATTGTAGTATTTCAGAGAAGAGAAAGAAATTACAGTGGTCTGAGAGAGGAGTTGGCCAAAGCAAATTGGAAGGAGATGCAGGCAGGGATGGGAGCAGAGCAGAAATGGTGTCAGTTTCTGAGAAAATGAGAAAGGTGAAGGATAGATGTATTCCAAAAATAAACAAATACTCAAATGGCAAAATAGTATAACCGTGGCTGACAAGAGAAGTCAAGTTAATGTAAAACCAAAAGAGATGGAATACAATAAAGCAAAAATTAGTAGGAAGACAGAGAATTGGGAAGCTTTTAACTACCTACAGAGAGGAACTAAAAGAATGATTGGGGAGGGGGGAATTACACGTGAATTGATTTGAATTGAATTGACTTTATTACTTATATCTTTTGTGTACTTCCTTAGAAGGTTGGCGTCATTCAATGTCTGTAGTGAGATGCTGAAGATGTTCTATAGGTCAGTTGTGGAGAGCGCCCTCTTCTTTGTGGTGGCGTGTTGGGGAGGAAGCATTAAGAAGAGGGACGCCTCACGTTTTAATAAGCTGGTAAGGAAGGCGGGCTCTGTCGTGGGCAAAGTAATGGAGAGTGTAACATCGGTAGCTGAGCGAAGGGCGCTGAGTAGGCTACGGTCAATTATGGAAAACCCTGAACATCCTCTACATAGCACCATCCAGAGACAGAGAAGCAGTTTCAGCGACAGGTTACTATCGATGCAATGCTCCTCAGACAGGATGAAGAGGTCAATACTCCCCAATGCCATTAGGCTTTACAATTCAACCGACAGGACTTAAGAACTTTTTAAAAGCTATTATTAATGATTTTTGAGACAGTGATTTAGATGCATATCATATTTTTACTGAGTTAAGTATTGTATATAATTAGTTTTGCTACAACAAGTGTATGGGACATTGGAAAAAATGTTGAATTTCCCCATGGGGATGAATACAGTATCTATCTATCTATCTATCTGTCTATCTATCTATCTATCTATCTATCTATCTATCTATCTATCTATCTATCTATCTATCTATACATCAGGTGTAAATATCTTTACGTTACTCTCCGTCTAAATGAGCAATGTGCAATTTATAGTAATTTATGATAAATAATATGTATAACATGCTGGACAATATAACATAGAAATACAGTTGTCTCAGCACAAGTTAAGCAGTCTGATGGCCTGGTTGAAGAAGCTGTCCCGGGAGCCTGTTGGTCCTGCCTTTTATGTTGTGGTACCGTTTCCCGGATGGTAGCAACTGGTACACTTTGTCGTTGGGGTGACCCAGGACTTTAATGATCCTGAAGGCCCCTTTTACACACCTGTCTTTGTAAAACAAGCTAGCAAACAGTATCAAATTGTGTTTCAAGTATTGTAAAAAAATGAAATAGAGATGAAAGGTGAGTATAGTGTCGGTGCGAGCAGCGGAGCGGGAGCAAGGAGTGCTCGAGGTCGACAGACGACTGGAGATCAAAGGATCAGCCGTTGTAGGTAGGCCGAGACTGTCGGACCTACCTGGACAGTACCTGAGGAGGAAGGTAAAACTGTGCAGGCGCGGGTGACGTCAGCGGCGAGCGCGGGGTTTAAAAAGTGGCCCACTTTTAGGAGCGGGCAGCGGAGTGCGTGGGAGCAGAGTGCTGGGCTTTGGCTCAGCGGGCTTCGGCGCAAGAGGACTTCGGTGAGAGGAAATCAGTGAGCCTGAGTACGTGCTTGCTGAGGTGAAAAAGGTAAGGTCGCTAGGTACTTTTTTCATTTATTCGGACTAATCTGGAATCAGATAATGGGGGAGACAGTTAGAGCAGTGGTGTGCTCCGTATGCAGTATGTGGGAGGTCAGGGTCAACACAGTTGTCCCTGATGACCACACCTGCAAAAGGTGCATCCAGCTGCAGCTCCTATCAGACCGAGTTAGGGAATTGGAGCAGGAGCTGGATGAACTACGGATCATTCGGGAGGCAGAGGCAGAGATAGATATGAGTTATCGGGAGGTAGTCACACTGAAAAGACAGGAGGTAGACAAATGGGTGACAGTCAAGAGAGGCAGGGGGAGCAGACAGAGAGAGCAGAGCACCCCTGTGGCCGTTCCCATCAACAATAAGTATACCGTTTTGGATACTGTTGGTGGGGAGGACCTACCAGGAACAAGTTGCAGTGGTCCTGTCTCTGGCACTGAGGTTGGACCCTCGACTAGGAAGGGGAGGAGGGTAGAGAAGAGAGCGGTGGTGATATGGGGTTCTGTACTCGGGGGGACAGATAGGAGATTTTTTGGGGAAGATCGGGAGTCTTGGATGGTATGTTGCTTCCCTGGTGCCTGGGTCCGGGACATCACAGATCGGGTGATGGTTATTCTCGAGAGGGAGGGCAAGAACCCAGATGTTGTGATCCATGTAGGGACCAACGACCTGGGTAGGATGAGTGAGGGGGTCCTGCGTAGGGAGTTCAGGGAGTTAGGTGCAAAGCGGAAGAGCAGGACCTCCAGGGTAACAATCTCAGGATAGCTACCTGTGCCACGTGCGAGTGAGGCAAGGAACAGAAGGATTATACAGATTAATACGTGGCTGAGAGGATGGTGCAGGAGGGAGGGCTTCAGGTTTTTAGATAATTGGGCTTTGTTCCAGGGAAGGTGGGATCTGTTCCGACGGGACGGTTTACAGCTGAACTGGAGCGGTACTAACATTCTTGCAGGAAAGTTTGCAAGTGCTTCTCGGGGTGGTTTAAACTAAATTTGCAGGCGGCAGTGTCCAGAATGCGAGAGAGGATAGCGAAATGAAGAATAAAGGACAGGTGGGGACTACACGGTTCCGGAATATTAAGTCTGTAGTAGAGAAAGGTGAGGCGGAACAAGTGATAAGGAGGACACATGTACAGAGGGATGGTCTGACGGAACATGGAGTTAAATGTGCAGAAAGAATAAGTAAATTTAGGAAGGACAACAAAATTCAAGGAGCATATAGCCCGATGGGAGTTCGGAGAGCTGGGTTAAGCACAATAGGCAGCGATTTAAACAGAAAGAGGAGAAATGGGCTAAAAATTCTATATCTGAATGCACGAAGTGTCAGAAATAAGGCGAATGAGCTCGAAGCTCAGGTGCGAATGGGTAACTATGATGTTGTTGGGATAACGGAGACATGGCTACAGGGAGATCAGACCTTGGAAATGAATGTACAAGGGTATACGTGCTATCGAAGGGACAGAAATGTGGGCAGAGTGGGTGGGGTGGCCCTGTTGGTGAGGAATGAGATTCAGCCCTTTGCAAGGGGGGACATTGGATCAGCAGAAGTAGAGTCTGTGTGGATAGAACTGAGGAACAGTCAGGGCAAAAAGACCCTAATAGGTGTTGTCTACAGGCCACCAAACAGCAGCATGGATATTGGGTGCAAGTTGAATAGGGAGTTAACATTGGCATGTGGCAAAGGTAATATCGCAGTAGTTATAGGGGATTTCAACATGCAGGTGAACTGGGAGAATCAGGTTGATGCTGGACCCCAGGATAGGGAGTTTGTAGAGTGCCTACGGGATGCATTCTTGGAACAGCTTTTACAAGAGCCGACCAGGGACAATGCTATTCTGGATTTAGTATTGTGTAATGAACAGGATTTGATAAGCGATCTTGAAGTAAAGGAGCCATTAGGAAGTAGTGACCATAATATGATAAGTATTTATCTGCAATTTGAGAAGGATAAGGGCTGATAGGAGGTGTCAGTGTTGCAGTTGAACAAAGGAGACAAAGGAGTCAAGTGGGAGGAGCTGGCCAAAGTTGACTGGGCGGATAGCCTAGCAGAAAAGACAGTGAAACAGCAATGGCAGGTATTATTGGGAAGAATGCACAAGGTGCAATATCAGTTCATCCCCCGGAGAAGGAAGGATTCAAAGGGAGAAAGGGGCCACAGTGGTTGACAAAGGAAGTCAGAGATTGCATAGCATTAAAAAAAAGGAAGTATGACTGAGCTAAGGTGAGTGGGAGGACAGATGATTGGGAAATTTTTAAGGAACAACTGAACTTAACTAAAAAGGCAATACGGGAAGAAAAAATGAGGTACGAACGCAAGCTAGCCAGGAATATAAAGGAGGATAGCAAAAGCTTTTTTAGGTATGTGAAGAGAAAGAAGATAGTTAAGAATAATGTTGGGCCCTTGAAGAATGAATTGGGTGAAGTTGTTATGGGAAACAGAGAAATGGCAGAAGAATTTAATAAGTACTTTAGATCTGTCTTCACTAGGGAAGACACAAGCAATCTCCCTTGGATGGGCCAAGGACATAGGGTAACAGAGGAAATGAAACAGATTGACATTAGGAAGGAAATGCTGATGAGTAGACTGATGGGACTGAAGGCTGACAAATCTCCAGGTCCAGATGGTCTGCATCCCAGGGTACTAAAGGAGGTGGCTCTGGAAATTGCGGATGCATTGTTAATCATTTTCCAATGTTCCTTGGATTCAGGATCAGTTCCTGAGGATTGGAGAATGGCTAATGTTATCCCACTTTTTAAGAAAGGAGGGAGGGAAAAAACAGAGAACTATCGTCCTGTCAGCCTAACATCAGCAGTGGGGAAGATGCTAGAGTCCGTTATTAAAGATGAAATAGTGGCATATCTAGATAGCAGTGATAGGATTGGGCCGAGCCAGCATGGATTTACCAAGGGCAAATCATATTTGACTAATCTTTTGGAGTTTTTCGAGGATGTAACCAGGAAGTTAGACAAGGGAAATCCAGTGGATGTAGTGTTCCTCGATTTTCAGAAGGCATTTGATAAGGTCCCACATAGGAGATTGGTGGGTAAACTCAGAGCTCAGGGCATTGACATGGATAGAAAACTGGTTGGCAGTTAGAAAGCAAAGGGTAACGGTGAATGGGTGTTTCTCGGAATGGTGGGTGGTGACCAGTGGGGTGCCACAGGGCTCGGTATTGGGACCACAACTGTTTACGATTTACATCAACGATTTAGATGAAGGCATTGAGAATAACATCAGCAAGTTTGCTGATGATACTAAGCTGGGTGGCAGTGTGACATGTGATGAGGATGTTAGGAGAATTCAGGGTGACTTGGATAGGCTGAGTGAGTGGGCAGAAACTTGGCAGATGACGTTTAATGTGAATAAATGTGAGGTTATCCACTTTGGGAGTAAGAACAGGAAGGCAGATTATTATCTGAATGGTGTAGAGTTAGGTAAGGGGGAAATACAAAGAGATCTTGGAGTCCTTGTTCATCAGTCACTGAAGGTGAATGAGCAAGTGCAGCAGGCAGTGAAGAAGGCTAATGGAATGTTGGCCTTTATTACAAAGGGAATTGAGTACAAGAGCAAGGAAATCCTTTTGCATTTGTATAGGGCCCTGGTGAGACCACACCTGGAGTATTGTGTACAGTTTTGGTCTCCAGGGTTAAGGAAGGATATCCTGGCTGTAGAGGAAGTGCAAAGTAGATTCAGGAGGTTAATTCTTGGGAAGTCCGGACTGTCTTACGCAGAGAGGTTAGAGAGACTGGGCTTTTACACGCTGGAATTAAGGAGATTGAGAGGGGATCTGATTGCAACATATAAGATTATTAAGGGATTGGACAAGATAGAGGCAGGAAATATGTTCCAGATGCTGGGAGAGTCCAGTTCCAGAGGGCATGATTAAGAATAAGGGGTAGGTCATTTAGGACGGAGTTAAGGCAAAACTTCTTCTCCCAGAGAGTTGTGGGGGTCTGCAATGCACTGCCTCGGAAGTCAGTGGAGGCCAATTCTCTGAATGCTTTCAAGAAGGAGCTAGATAGGTATCTTATGAATAGGGGAATCAAGGGATATGGGGACAAGGCAGGAACCGGGTATTGATAGTAGATGATTAGCCATGATCTCAGAATGGCGGTGCAGGCTCGAAGAGCCGAATGGTCTACTTCTGCACCTATAGTCTATTGTCTACTAAAAGTGGATATAGGCCCGCTAGAAAATGAGGTCATATATATAATAACGGGGTAAAGAGATGACAGATGAACTAAATAAGTACTTTGCATCAGTCTTCACTGTGGAAGACACTAGCGCTGTGCCAGATGGTGAAGAGTGTGAGGGAAGAGAAGTGAGTGCAGTTACCGTTACAAGGGAGAAGGTTCTCAAAAAGCTGAAAGACCTAAAGGTACATAAGTCACCGGGACCAGAGGAACTGCACCCTAGTGTTCTGAAAGCGGTTGTGGTAGACATTGTGGAGGCATTTCAAATGATCTTTCAAAAATCATTGGACCCTGGCATGATGCCAGAGGACTGGAAAATTGCAAATTTCACTCAACTCTTTTATTAAGGAGGAAGGCAGCAGAAAGGAAACTATAGACCAGTTAACATCACCCCTGTGGTTGTGAAGAAGCTAGTGTCAATTGTTAAGTATGAGGTTATGCAATACCTGGTGACCCTTGACAAGATATGACAAGTCAGCATGGCTTTGTTAAGGGGATATCCTGCCTGACAAACCTGTTGGGATTCTTTGAGGAGATTGCAAGTAGGATAGATAAAGGGGATGCAGTGGATGTTGTATATATGGAATCTCAGAAGGCCTTTGACAAGGTGCCACACATGAAGCAAGTTAAGAGCTCATGGTATTACAGAAAAGTTACAGGCATGGTTAGAACATCGGGTGATTTGTAGGAAACAGAGAATGAGAGTAAAGGGATCCCTTTCTGGTTGGCTACCAGATACTATTGTTCCACAGGGGTCTGTGTTAGGACACCTTCATTTTATGCTGTATATCAAAATTTACTGATGGAATAGACCTCTATAGGAGCAGAAGTAGGCCATTCGGCCCATCGAGTCTGCTCCACCATTCAATCATGGTCTGATCCAATTCTTCCGGTTATTCCCACTCCCCTGCTTTCACCCCAATCCCTTTGATGCCCTGGCTAATCAATAACCTATATATCTCTGCCTTAAATATGACTTGGCCTCCACAGCCACTTGTGACAGCAAATTCCACAGATTTTCCACCCAGTCACGAAAGTAATTTCTCCGAATCTCAGTTCTAAAAGGACGTCCTTCGATCCTGAAATCACGCCCTCTTGTCCTAGAATAGATGGCGTTGTTTCCAGGTTTGCAGATGATACGGAGATTGGTGGAAGGGTCGGTAGTGTTGAGGAAACAGGTAGGCTGCACAAGGGCTTGGATGAGAATAGGCAAGAAAGCTGAAAATTATATACAATGTTGGAAAATGCATCGTCATGCACTTTGGTAGCAGAAGTAATGCACATATTATTTTTTAAATGGGGAGAAAACCCAAAAAGCTGAGATGAAAATGGACTTAGCAGTCATTCTGCAGAACAACCTAAATGTTCAATTGCAGGTAGAGTCAGTGGTGAGGAAGGCAAATCCAACGTTCGCATTCAATTCAAGGGGTTTAGATAGCATTCAATTCAAGAGCAGGGATGTGATGCTGAGGCTGTATAAGGCACTGGTGAAGCCTCACCTTGAGTATTGTGACCAATTTTGGGCTCCTCATCTAAGAAAAAATGTGCTGGCATTGCAGAAGGTTCATTTCTTAAGGATGATTCCAGGGATGAAAGGGTTATCATACGAGGAACTTTGATAGCTCTGGGTCTGTACTTACTGGAATTTAGAAAGATGAGGGTGGATCTCAAAGAAACCCGGAATATTGAAAGTCCTAGACAGAGTCGATATGGAAAGGATGTTACCCATGGTTGGGAGTCTAGGACAAGAGGGCACAACCTCAAGATAGAGGGGGGTCTATTTAAAACAGTTGCGAAGAAATTTGAGCCAGCGGCTGGTGAATTTGTGGAACTTGTTGTGTGTATTTACGGCAGAGCTTGATAGGTTCTAGATTGGACACAGCATCAAAGGTTACGGGGAGAAGGCCAGGTAGTGGGGCTGAGGAGGGAAAAAAAGGATCAGCCATGATTGAATGGCGGAGCAGACTCTATAGGCAAATGGCCTAATTCTGCTCCTATGTCTTATGGTGATCAGACCACTACATTGAAGCATTGTGAGAATGAGCTCGGACACACCAACAAGCATTGACATGGGTCAAGATTTCATCTCGGGAGAAGCACACACAGCATAACCGGCCTGGCAAAGCTCCCTCACACACACACACACAGGAAGGATTGGCAGATTTTAGTCAGAGCCTCAGCAATTTACGTTGTTTTTCCCCTAAATAACCTGGAAACCAATCTCTGCAGAGACAGTAATTTATTTATTTAAACAACTCACACATGTCACACATTGTCAATACACACCAGACATGTGATGACACACTGTGACATAAAAATACTTCAATGTGCAAACTCTCCTTCCATGTGTACACACACCCACTGACATTTACCACACACACACACACACACACACACACACACACACACACACACACACACACACACACACACACACACACACACACACACACACACACACACACACACACACACACACACACACACATTCCCATTTAGGATTGAAATATGCTGTCTTTACCCAGTCTGTCTGTTCTGAGGGATTGAGCTGCCCTCTGACGTGACGTCACTTCAACACTTCACAGACAGACTCCGGGGTGAGAATCCTCAGGAGGATGATTTGGGAGGGTTTGCCAGATGTTGAACTCACGGCCCACTTCATCAATCTGCAAGACTAAGATGTCTTCTTGAGCATGTCCATTTGTGTGTGTTTGCCCCATATTCCCCTAACCATTTCCTATCTATGTACCTGAAGAAATTTATTTTAAAATATTTTATTTATACCTGTTTCTACAGCGTCTGCTGGCAAATTCCATTCACCTACCTCACTCTCTGTGAGAATGTTGCCCTACAGATCCCTCATAAAATTTCCCTTTTCACATTCAATCTGAGCCCTCTGGTTCTGTACTCCCATTTCTCGGAAAAAGGCTCACTTTATATGAGCCCTTTATGAATGTATTTACCTCAATAAGGGGTCACCCCTCAACCTCCTACACTACAGCTAAATAGCTCAATCTTATACTCTTTCTGTTTTTAACCTAAGCCCCCCAGTCCGGGTAACATCCTCATGAAGCTTCCTGTCCAGTGTAATGACATCCACCCCATATTCGGGGAACCAGAAATGCAGACAATACCCCACGTGTGGTCTATCATCAACATCAAAGGCCCTGGTTAAGTTCATGTGGACGTGTCGAATAGTCTGATGAATACAGGACTGAAGGTGTTGTATTTGAATGCACCAGTATACGGAATAAGGTAGATGATGTTGTGGCACAGGTAGAGATTGGCAGGAACAACGTTGGCGTCACTGAGTTGTGGTGGAAAGGAGATCCTGGCTTGAAGCTCAACATTCAAGGATACACCTTGTATTCAAAGGACAGGCAGGTAGGCAGAGAGGCTGGGGAGGGTCTGTTGGTAAAATATGAAATGAAATCCGTCAAGAGAGGTAACATAGGATTGGAAGATGCAGAATCATTCTGGGTAGAGTTAACAAACTGCAAGGGTAAAAAGAACTGATGGGAGTTATATACAAACTTTCAAATAGTAGCCAGGATAGAAATGGGATACAAATTACACCATCAGATGGAAAAAAAGGACAAGGTGACGGTCAGAATGGGGGATTTCAACATGCAGGTAGATTGGGAAAATTATGTTGGTGCTACATTTGAGGATAGGGAATTTGTAGAATGCCCCGAGATGATTTTTTAGAACAGTTTGTGGTTGAGCCCAATGGGAGAAAGACAATTCTAGAGAGGGGTATGTATAATGAACCAGATTGGGAGATTCAGTTAAAAAAAACCTTTGGAAGCAGTGATCATAAAATGACAGAATTCACAGCAGAGTTTGAGAAGTAGATAAATTCAGATGCTTCAGTATTAGAGAGAAGTAAAGTTAGTTACAGGGACATGAGGGAGGAACTGACCAAAGTAAATAGGAAGGGACATGAGCAGGGATGATTGCAGAACAACAAAGACTGGTGTTCCAGGCGCAATTCGGATAGATAAATCCCAAAGATGATGGAGTATTATACAGTGAGGATGAGGTAACCGTGTTTGACAAGGGAAGTCAAAGATAGCATAAAAGAGAAAGAGAGGGCAAAAATTAGCCGGATGTTGGAGTATTGAGAAGGTTTTGATCATCAACAGAAAGCAATTACAAAGCCATAAGAAGTGACAATGAGATATGAGGGAAAGCTTACCAACAATATTCAAGAGGACGCAAAAATGTAGAGTAAAAGAGAGTCGAGAATGGATATTAGATCGCAGGAAAATGACACTGGAGAGGAGAAATGCGATAAAAGACATGGCAGAGGTACTTATTTAATATTTTGTGTCAATCCTCACTGTGAATGATACTAGCTGTATGTCAGAAATGTGAGAGTGTTGGGGGACAGAAATGAGTGTTGTTGCTGTTACTGAGGAGAAAGTGCGTGGGACGATTGAAGGTCTGAAGGTACCTGGACCAGGTGGACTACACCCCGGTGTTCAGAAAGAGTTAGCTGAAGAGAATATGGGGTCATTAGTAATGATATTTCAAGAATCACTTGATACTTGGTCATTCAAGATTATTAGAAATTGGAAAGGTCACCTCAGACTTTAAGAAGGGAGAGCAGCTGAGGAAAGAAAATTATACGTGAGTTAGTCTGGATATGGTCTGCTTGGGAAGATGTTGGAGTCCACTATTAAGGACGAGCTTTTGGGTACATGGAAGTTCATGATAAAATAGGGCAAAGACAGCATGCCTTCCCTTAAGGGGAAGTCTTGCCTGACAAATCTGTTGGAATTCTTCGAGGAACACAAAGCCAAGATAGACAAAGGATGATTTGGATGACAGAATTGTTGCCTTTGTGGCCAAGCTTGCAGACGATATGAAGATAGGTGAAGGGGCAAGTTGTGCTGCAGAAGCTCGGAATCTGGGGAAGGACAGAGACAGATCAGGAAATGGGCAAAAAAGTGATAGATGGATTATCGAGTAGGGAAGTCGCGCATGCACTTTGGTAGAAGGAATAAAGGCATAGACAATTTTGAAAATAGAGAGAAAATTCAAAAATCGGAAGCGCAAAGGGACTTGGATGTCGTTGTTCAGGATTCCCTACAGGTCAAATTGCAGTTTGTGTCAGTAGTAAGATCGGCAAACTCAATATCAGAATTCATTTCGAGAGGAATAGAATACAAGAGCAAGGATGTAATGCTGAGGTTTTATAAGGCATTGGTCAGACCACACTTGGAGTATTGTGACCAGTTTTGGGTCCCTTCTATCGGAAAAGATGTGCTGGCATTGGAGAAAGTCCAGGGGGTTCACAAGAATTATTCCGGGAATGAAAGAGTTAACATATGAGGAGTGTTTGATGGTTCTGGGCCTGTACTCACAGGAGTTCAGAAAATTGGCTGATTTATTAGCCTCCTCAGCCCTAAAATCCCGCCTCCTTCCCATAACGTTTGAGACTCTGACTAATCAAGAAGGTTACCTATCAACTTCTGCTTTAAGAATCTGCAGATGCTGGTAATTCAAGCGACACAGATCCTGGTGAAGGTCCCGGCCTGATCTCACTGAAACCTATCTGGAGAGAGTTGATGTCGGGAGGATATTTCCTGTAGTTCCGACTACAGAACGT
Organism: Hemitrygon akajei; assembly: GCF_048418815.1. Classification (NCBI taxonomy): domain Eukaryota; kingdom Metazoa; phylum Chordata; class Chondrichthyes; order Myliobatiformes; family Dasyatidae; genus Hemitrygon; species Hemitrygon akajei. The sequence continues at coordinate 823,700 of NW_027332039.1, forward strand.
CCATTTAGGACAGAGATGAGGAGGAATTCCTTTAGCCACAGGATAGTCAGTCTGCCACAGGCAGCTGTGGATGCCAAGTAATTGAGTATATTTAAAGTGGAGCCACGCACACAAACTGCTGGATGAACTCAGCAGGCCAGGAAGCAACTGTTGACGGTTCGGACTGAAACACTTCATCAAGACCTGTGTTGCTTAAGGGTCCCTACAAATTCTTCCCGTCCTAATGACGGGCTGTGGGGGATGGGGTTGTGGGAAAGGGGACAAAGGAATCCTCATCTGCCACCTTTATCCCCCTCCACCATCTCATTACGTCTACACACACAGTTCACCAACAGGCTTTCCACCAATAACCATATAACAACAGCACGGAAACAGGCCATCTCGGTTCTTCTTGTCCGTGCCGAAGGCTTACTCTCACCTAGTCCCATCGACCTGCACTCAGCCCATAACCCTCCATTCCTTTCCTGTCCAATCTACCACCTGGTTCTGGTTCAGTCTGCCATTCATCTCTCCCCTACTGGTTCTCATTAGCACATTTTCTGTCTCGAACCCTCCACGCTCCCCCACTTCACACTCACAAATTAATGTGAACATTGACTGAAGGGCCTGTTCCTGTGCTGTACTGTTCCATGTTCTCTGTTCCCTGGTTAGAAGAATGGGAGCAGATCTCAGAGAAACACGAAATTCTTTCAGGGGTCAACAGGCAGGATACAGGGAGGATGTTTCCTGTGTCTGAGGAGTCAAGGGTCAGGAGTCACTGTTTGGAATTATCAGCACCCGTGGGGTGGGGGGGGGGGGTTGGGGGTTCTTAGCCATTCAGTTCACAGAACCATAGCCGTACAGAATCGAAAAGTGCCCTTCGACCCATTACCTCTGTACTGACCTATTTACCCATCTACATTCATCCCATTGGCCGGCATTAGTTCAGTCTCCCTCTGTGCGTTGTCTATTGAAGTGTCTGTCCAAATGTCTCTTAAACACCGAGGACTGGTGCTGGGGCCGGGTTGTTTGTCATTAATATTAATGATTTGGATGAGAATGTAAGTGACAAAGTTAGTTGGTTTCTGAGAGACACTAAAATTCATGGTGTAGTGGAGAGGGAAGTGGATTATCTAAGTTTACAATAGGCCCTTGATCAACTGTAGAGGTGGGTACAGTAACAACGTTTTAAAATACATCTTGCCAGGGACGTGGATAAGAAAGGGGGAAAGGAATAATGGGCAAATGGGACTAGCTCATTAAAGCAAGCTGGTCGGCATGAACAAGTTGGGCCGAAGAGACTCTGTGACCTCCTGTTTAAATCCATTCACTCACATGCACTCGTTTCTGCTGTCTATCTCCCCTATTTATTTCTGTTCTTAAGTAAGATGTCGACCTGAAATGTAGACTGTCCATCTCTCTCCACACATGCTGCCTGACCCGCTCGGTTCCTCCAGCATTTTGTGTCTGTTTGATCGGGAAATCTCTGCTCTCTGTCCAGCGGAAAACCCTTGGGGAGACATTAGTCGTCCATCCACTTTCGTCGGGGCAAACCACGGGAAAGGTTCATGTCGGCTACCTGACTGCGCCTGAGGCCCAGCGGCCTTTCCCCAGTCCCCGGGGCCGCGATGCCTAAGTCTCCCCCCGTTCCCCGGGGCAGCGCTGCCCGAGTCTACCCCCGATCCCCGGGGACTCTCTAATTCTCTGCTTCTGCCTCCAGTCTTTGTCACCCTGGATGTGGAAACGACGCATTGGCGACTCGAGGTGTCTGAGGATCGGAAGAGTGTGAGATATACCGGGACCTGGAGGAATCTCCCTAACACCGGGAAGAGATTCACAGACTGGGAATGTGTGATGGGATCAGAGGGATTCACATCGGGGAGACATTACTGGGAAGTGGAGGTGACGGGGAATCGGGTCTGGTTTCTGGGAGTCGCCGCAGAGTCTGTGAAGAGGAAGGGATGGTTCAGTCTGAGTCCGGAGACCGGATTCTGGGTCATCGGGCGGGTTAATGACGTTTTATATCGGGATTGTGACGTGTTACATCGGAGTTATCTCATGTTCCGTGTTCTTACCTCGCCCAAGTCCCCTCTCCCTGCCGGTCCCATCCCCGGGAGGGTGGGAGTATATGTCAGTTACGAGTCCGGGACAGTTTCATTTTACAACGTGGAGACCAAGTCCCATCTCTCCACCTTCAAAGGGAATAAATTCACGGGGAAACTTTATCCTTTCTTCGCGACATGGTATGGAAACCAGTGGCTGAAAGTCTGATCCGGGTCTGTTAACGGGTCAGGTTCTGGGACCGGCATCAGGAGTAAAGTCCCTGTAAATATAAATGTGCGGAGAGTGCAGCTAAATACGTCGCTAAGGAGATGGTGCAGGAGGGAGGGTTTCATGTTTCTGGACAATTGGGCTTTGTTCCGACGGGACGGTTTGCCCCTGAACTGGAGGGGGACTATATTATACGTGATATAAATATTCTCAGGTGTATCTATTTCAATGCAAGGAGTATTGTAGGTAAGGCAGATGAGTTTAGGGCGTGGGTTGACACGTGGGAATACGACATTATTGCTATTGGTGGGACTTGGTAGCAGGAGGGGCAGAACTGGCAGCTTAATGTTCCGGGGTTCCGTTGTTTCAGACGTGATAGAGGAGGAGGGATGAAAGTGGGAGGAGAGGCATTACTAGTCAGGGAAAATATCAAAGCTCTGTGTAGACAGGACAGCTCAGAGGGCTTGTCTACAGAGGCCATTAGGGTGGAGCTGAGGAACGGGAAAGGTGTGGCCACACTAATAGGGGTGTATTACAGACCGTCCAGTAGTCAGAGAGAATTGGAGGAGCAGATTTGTTGAGAGATGGCAGACAGGTGAAAGAAACAGGAAGTTTTAATAGTAGGGGATTTTAACTTGACTGAGACTCCCACAATGTAAAAGGGCTAGATGGCTTGGAGTTTGTCAAATGTGTTCAGGGAAGTTTTCTAAATCAATATATAGGGTACCTATGAGAGAGGATGCAATACTTGATCTCCTATTTGGAAACCAGACAGGTCAGGTGATAGAAGTATGTGTAGGTGAACATTCTGGGTCCAGTCACCATAATGTCATTAGTTTCAAGTTAGTTATGGATAAGGATAGGTCTGGTCCTTGAGTTGAGGTTCTAAATTGGAGAAAGGCCAATTTTGTGGAAATAAAAAAAGATCTAGGAAGAGTGGATTGGGATAAGTTTTTTCTTCTGGCAAGGATGTGTTCAGTAAGTTCAACGACGAAATTTTGAGAGTGCAGAGTTTGCATGTTCCTGCCAGGATTAAAGGCAAAGTTAACAGGCACAGGGAACCTTGGTTTTCAAGGGATATTGGCGATCTGGTTAAGAAAAAGAGAGAAGTGTATAGCAGGTAAAGGCAACAAAGAACAAATGAGTTACTTGAGGAGTTTAGAAAATGTAAGAAAATACTAAAGAAGGAAATCAGGAAGGCAAAAAGAAATGAGGTTGCTTTAGCAGATGATGTGAAGGTAAAGATTTCTACAAATATATTGAGAGTAAATGGATAGTAAGGGACAAAATTAGTCCCCTAGAAATCAGTGTGGAGCCTCACGAGATGGGGGAGATCTTAACAGGTTTTTTGCATCAGTATTTACTCAGGAAACTGGCATAGTGTATATGGAAGGAAGGGAAACAAGCAGTAGTGTCATGGAACATTTATAGATGAAAGAGGAGGAGGTGCTTGTTGCCTTACAGCGAATAAAGGTAGATAAATCCCCCGGGCCTGACGATATTTCCTCGGAACTTGAGAGAGACTAGAGTAGAAATTGCAGGGGCCCTGACAGAAATATTTAAAATGTCCTCAGCCACAGGTGTAGTGCCGGAGGATTGGAGGGTAGCGCTTGTTACTCCGTTGTTTAAATAAGGCTCCAATAGTAAACCAGATAATTACAGGCCAGTGAGCCTGACATCAGTAGTAGGTAAATTATTGGAAGGTGTTCTGAGAGATCGAATATACAAGTATTTGGACAACCAAGGGTTGATTAAGGATAGTCAGTATGTCTTTGTGCGTGGTAGATCAAGTTTAATGAATCTTGTTGAGTTTTCCGAGAAGGTTACAAAGAAAGTAGATGAAGGAAAGGCTGTGCATATTTTCTACATGAACTTTATTAAGGTCTTTCACCAGGTCCCACATTGGAAGTTAGCTCAGAAGGTTCAGACACTAGGTATCCATGGAGAGGTTGTAAACTGGATTCGAAGTTGTGTCGGAGAAGAAAGAGAGTGGTAGTGGTTGGTTGCTTCTCAGACTGGAGGCCTGTGACTAGTGGTGTGCCTCAGGGATCTGTGCTGTTTGTCTGTATCAATGATATAGATGTGGTAAATTAGGTCAGCAATTTTGCTGATGACACCAAGATTGGAGGCGTTGTGGACAGCGAGGAAGGCTTTCAAAGCTTGCAGAGGGATCAGGACCAACTGGAAATGGGCCAGAAAATGACAGATGGAATTTAATGCAGACAAATGTGAGGTGTTGCATTTTGGAAGGACAAACCAAGGTAGGACATACACAGTAAATGGTAGGGCACTGAGGAGTGCGGAGAAACAAAGGAATCTGGGAGTTCAGGTACATAATTCCCTGAAAGTGGCGTTACAGGTAGACAGGGTTGTAAAGAAGGCTTTTGGCATCCTGGCATTCATAAATCAAAGTACTGAGTACAGGAGTTGGGATGTTATGGTGAGGTTGAAAAAGGCATTGGTGAGGACAAATTTGGAGTATCATTTGCAGTTCTGTTCACCTAACTATAGGAAGGATATCAGTAAGATTGAAAGAGTGCAGAGATTTACTAGGATGTTGCCAGGTCTTCAGGAGATGAGTTACAGGGAAAGATTGAACAGGTTAGGACATTATACCTTGGAGCGTAGAAAAATGAGGGGGGATTTGATAGAGGTATATAAAATTATGAGGGGTATAGACAGTAAATGCGAGCAGGTTCTTTCCACTTAGACTAGGAAAGATAAATGCGAGAGGACATGGCTTTAGGGTGAAAGGGGAAAGGTTTAGGGGAACATGAGAAGGAACTTCTTCACTCAAGAGAATGGTAGCAGTGTGGAACGAGCTGCCATCTGACGTGATAAATGCGGGATCACTCTTAAGTTTTAAGAATAAATTGGATAGATACATGGATGGGAGAGGTCTGGAGGGTTACGTACTGGGTGCAGGTCAATGGAACGAGCGGAATAAAGTTTCCGCACAGACTAGAAGCGCCAAATGGCCTGTTTTCTGTGCTGTAGTGTTCTATGGTTCTATGGAATGAAATAAACACGACATGAGAATTGTCGATCGATTAATTTTAACTCGTTCACCGCATCCGTCAACCAAACAGAAACACCGGGGATTCAGCAGCAGCTGTGGGCGGCGGGTCCTGAGCTCCCCCGGATCCTAAAGTCCACCCGTAATGAGACAGGTTGAATGGGACAAATGGGGGCAGTGCTGACTGGAAAAGACAGTGAAGATTGAACATTAAGTTCATCGGCCATTTCTTTGGCCCCCATTACTACTTTACCAGCTACATTTTCCAATGGTCCAGTATCAACTCTCATCTCTCTTTCACTCTGCATGTAACTGAAAACTAAACTTTTAGAATCCGGATTTCTATTATTGGCCAGTGTGCCCTCATATTTCGTCTTGACCATTCTTATGGCTTTTTTGTTGCCCTTTTGTTGGATTTTAAGAGCATCCCAAAAATCCAACATCTCACTCACCTTTGCTACATTTGTGCCATTTCCTTAGGTTTAATACAGTCCTTAATTTCCCTTGTCAGCCACGGATGTCTACCCCTGCCATTTGAGAACTTTTTTCTGTGGGACATTTCTGTCCTGCGCCTTGTAAACTATTCCCAGATACTTCAGCCACCTCAGTTCAGCCATCATCCCCGCAGAATCCTCATCCAATTCACTCGGGCAAGTTCCTCTCTCATGCCTATTTAATTCCCTTTATTCCATTGCGAGACTGATACATGTGACTTAGGCTTCTCCCTCTCAAATTGCAGTATGAATTCAATTATATTATGATCACTGCCTCCTATGGGTTCCTTTATTTTAAACTCCCGAATAGGATCAGGGTTATTACACAACACCCAAATACTCTTGCCTTTCCCTGAGTAGGCCCACACACAAGCTGCTCTAACAAGCCGTTTCGTAGGCATTCAGCAAATGCCCTCTTGTGATCTGACAACATCTGATTTTCCCAATCCTCTTGCATATTGAAGTCCCCCGATACAATTGTGACATTGCAATTATTACATGCCTTTACCACCTCAAACTGTGAATTAATTTAAAGTCAGTCCCATAATTTAATAAAGTTTTTATCTGAAAACTATCTACCCTCGCAAAGATTGTACTGAAGACTGCATTTGATTTTTCTTCAGCCTTACATGCTTCACATTAAAATAGTATTTGTTTCGACAGTTTCATAATGACAAAAGGTACACAACAGGGAATGAAGTTTTCCAATTAGATACAAGGCATAATTAAGCATAGTGTGGGCATTTCTCAGTCGTGTCAATATCATTCCTTCCCTTGTTTTAAGGCCTTCTTCGACAAACCTAACAGGTTTATGTATTCTGTAAAGGTCTCTGTCCTTATGTCCATTATCCTACGTCTTGCCATAAGCCCCTAATTCTTAACACCACCAACCCTTTAGCTTCTGATTTGCTAAGTGGTAGGTCTATATCCACAGCTTAACATTTAACAGCTTTTGTGCTAAACAGTCAACCCCATCATTTCCCTCAACAGTGTGATATTCAGGGCCCATAATGTGCAGACATATAAATCAAATTTTATATATGAAATACCGTTTGACGAGTTTCCAATAGTCAATCTGACCTACTGCCAGAATAACCTGTTTAAGACTCGTCAAAACCGAAATGTATTCTGAACAAATTATAAGGACCAATTTCCTCTACCCAGTGTCAGCCTAAACTTTTGGCAAATAATTCTGCTTCCTATGCTGATAAATGGCTATAAGTAATTTATTTATCATTTACGTGCAATTCAGGCACACAAAAGCAGCCACACCAACATCCTCAGTTAAAATATCTTTTGATTCATCTGTAAAAGTGGTTACCGTATGATAATAACTTTCATTAATATACTGATGAACCAACAGACTCTCAGGCAGAACCGAATCCGATCGTGTAACCTAAAATCAACTGAAGTCATTGGAAAAAACAAGGTGGGGTTACAGAGAAAGCTACAGTGGGACATATTGTATCATCAAATACACCCATATTCCCAGCGTGATAAGAACCCAGCCACACAAAACAAAAAAACACTCTTCTTGTGATGTCCCCAACCATCCTCCAGCACACCTTTAACAGGATGATCATTTCTTTGTCCCCGCAAATTAATTCAGTATGTTGACATCAACTTGAACCTCTGTAATTGTGAGGGCAATTGTCCCATTGCACTCAGTTTATCCAAAACAGGAGACGACATTACTGCACCAGAACACAATCTTAAAGTCTTTAATTGTACCACATACAAACATTTTTAATTTGAAGATGAAGCTGATCTATTAGCCACGCAGACATAATCAAGAACAGATCAAATTAAACAAATATAATTGGTCAACAAAGATTTTCACGTGCACCTAAGAATACCCGCATAGATGCCTGAGGAGATTTAAAGCTCCTTTACATTTATCAATTACTTTACTGATAGGTGCTTCCATGTCAGATTATTATCCATCCACATACTGAGAAATCTTACCACTGACACTTTCTCAAGATATTAATCATATAATTTAAAATCAAGTGCAAGTCTATTAATCCTGTTTGTAATACACAAAATGTGTTTTAGCGACTGAAAGCTTAAAATCCTTATCAATTTGCCCCCTCTTTCTCCTATTTTTTGTAAATTGCAATTACTACCTCTAATCTATAAAACTACAACATCTGTATATTGTGATTTACCCAAGGTATCCCATATCCCAAACACGAGGAAATCTGCAGATGCTGGAAATTCAAGCAACACACACAAAATGCTGGTGAAACACAGCAGGCAGGCAGCATCTGTAGGAAGAAGCGCTGTCGACGGTTCGAGCCGAGACCCTTCGTCAGGACTAAGTGAAATAAAAAATAGTAAGAGATTTGAAAGTGGGGGGGGGATCCGAAATGATAGGAGAAGACCGGAGGGGGTGGGATGAAGCCAAGAGCTGGAAAGGTGATTGGCAAAAGGGATACAGAGCTGGAGAAGGGAAATGATCATGGGACGGGAGGCCCAGGGAGAAAGAACGGGGGAGGGAAGCACCAGGGGGAGATGGAGAACAGGCAAAGTGTGGTGGGCAGAGATATAGAGAGAGAAAAAGGGTGGGGGGAATAAATAAATTAAGGATTGGGTAAGAAGGGGGAGAGGGGCATAAACGGAAGTTACAGAAATCAATGTTCATGCCTTTAGATTGGGGGCTACCCAGCCGGTATATAAGGTGTTGTTCCTCCAACCTGAGTGTGGCTTCATCTTGACAGTCGAGGAGGCCATGGATAGACATATCAGAATGGGAATGGGACGTGGAATTAAAATGTTTGTCACTGGGAGATCCTGCTTTCTCTGGCAGATAGAGCATAGGTATTCAGTGAAATGGTCTCTCAGTCTGCGTCGGGTCTCACCAATATATAAAAGGCCACACCGGGAGCACCGGACGTAGTATACCACACCAGCCGACTCACAGGTGAAGTGTCACCTCACCTGGATGGACTGTCTGGGGCCCTGAATGGTGGTGAGGGAGGAAATGTAAGGGCAGGTGTAGCACTTGTTCCACTTACAAGGATAAGTGCTGTGAAGGATACCGCTGGGAACGGATGTGGGGGGGGGGGGGGAGAACGAATGGACAAGGGGGTTGCGTAGGGAGGGATCCCTGCAGAAAGCAGAAGTGGGGGAGGGGGAGGGAAAGATGTGTTTGGTAGTGGGATCCAGTTGGAGGTGGCGGAAGTTACATTGAATTATACGTTGGACCCGGAGGCTGGTGGGGTGGTAGGTGAGGACCAGGGGAACCCTATCCTGAGTGGGATGGCAGGCGGATGGGGTGAGTGCGGACGTGCGAAAAAATGGGAGAGATGCATTTGAGAGCAGAGTTGATAGTTGAGGCAGCGCCAATGCAGTCGTCAATGTAGCGAAGGAAAAGAGGGAGACGGATGCCCGTATAAGCTTGGAAAATGGACTAATCCACAAAGCCAACAAAAAGGCAGGCATAGCTGGGACTCGTGCGAGTGCCCATGACTACACCTTTGGATTGGAGAAAGTGGGAGGAGCCAAAGGAGAAATTATTGAGAGTAAGAACTAATTCCGCCAGACGGAAGAGAGTGGTGGTAGAGGGGAATTGGTTAGGTCTGGAATCCAAAAAGAAGCGCAGAGCTTTGAGCACTTCCTGGCGAGGGATGGAGGTATATAGGAACTGGACATCCATGGTAAAATAAGGCGGTGGGGGGCCAGGGAATTTAAAATCATTGAAAAAATTCAAAGCGTGAGAAGTTTTACGAACATAGGTGGGAAGAGATTGAACAAGGGGGATAAGGCAGTGTCAAGGTATGCAGAAATGAGTTCGATGGGGCAGGAGCAAGCTGAGACAATGGGTCTACCTAGACAGGCAGGTTTGTGGATCTTGGGTAGGAGGTAGAAACGGGAAGTGCGGGGTGTGGAAACTCTGAGATTGGTGGCAGTGGATGGGAGATACTCAGAGCTGATAAGGTTGGTGATGGTATATGAGTCAATGGCCCGGTGCTCCTTAGTGGGGTCATGATGAAGAAGTAAATGACAGGAGGTATCAGAGAGTTGTCGCTGTCCCTCGGCCAGGTAGAGGTCAGTACGCCCGACAACAGCAGCTCCTCCCTTATCAGAGGGCTTTATAGTGAGGTTGGGATTGGTGCGGATGGGGCGGAGAGCAGAGCGTTCGGAAGGAGTGAGGTTGGAATTGGAACAGGGTGTGGTGAAGTCGAGACGGTCGATGTCCCGTCGGCATTTAGCAATAAAGAGATTCAGAGCAGGCAGAAGACCAGAGCGGGCTGTCCATGAAGAGGAGGTCGACGTTTCGGGCCGAGACCCTTCGTCAGGACTAACCGAAAGGAAAGATAGTAAGAGATAATATTTGTGAATATTATTTCAACTAAATAGTTAGTAGAGAAGAAAAACGGAAACAGCAAAAAGGGCCAATTATTATCAAACAGCCAAATATGCACGTGCTGGAGCTCGAATTTCCTAAAAATCATATTCATCGATCCTCTGGAGCCTCCGACACCTTGTCCCCATCGAATCAGGGTCCCCTCCAGATCGAAACCTACAGCCGCTTCTCGCCACAGCCTCCTCTCTTCCTCTCCCACCTCTGTCAGGCAGAAGACCAACCCACTCTCCTGATTAGATGGCCCACTCTCCTTAGCACCCTTTACCTCTAATAATAATCCAATCACTCAGCACGGAAACCTTTACCAGGGCGTGACAATTCTTTTATCGATACGTTATTAATAAATGCAATTTCAAATTTAAACCATGGCCCTTGCTATGTCTTTCAGGTGGAGACACCTATTTGTGAATTGTTTGCAATTATTCTTCACTGGGATAATCTACTGTGTATGTGGGGAATGTTGGTGGATTTGGAGGTGCACAGGGATTTGTGCGTGATGGTGGATTTTGAGTAATGATAAATATCTGGTTTGTTTCGTTTATTTATACATTAATAATAAATGCGTTTTGCAAGCTGAACTTTGTTCTTGCTATTTAAATATGGTGGAAACTATTTTGTCAACTGTCTGAAATGATTACTGTTCTGGGAGAAACTATTGTGAATGGAGCGGTGCACTCGGCTTTGAGGTGCACCCAGATTTGGGTACGTGCATGGATAGCGTGGGTGCAAACTGATGTAGGGGTGTCGGTGGACTGGAGTCTGTGACGAACCGGAAGGTTGTTCCATTTATAGATACTTTTATAATAAATGTACCTAGGACTTTTTTTTTTGTAGGTTGAAGCGGCTATTTTGTGTACTGTATGAAACGATTCTTGCTTTGATCTGACCTTATGGGCCTGTGAGCTTGTCAGAGGGTTTGGAGTGTACATAGATTTTGGGCGCGCTCTTATTTGTTGATGGGTACATGTTTGGGGGTACTCACCGAATTTATTGATGTACGCAAATTTAGGGGCGATTTAGGGCTGAATTGTCAAATATGGTGGTGTGCGCCTATTTATGGTGGAGTTCTCTCATGTACTTGAAGGAGCTATTTCGAGTTACACACAGATATTGGTGAGTCGGCGTATCAAGATTGGTACACAACTTTTGGGCTGCGTTGGCATTACTAGTGACGAAGTTGCCATTTTCTCAACTGCTTGACACAATTCTTGTTCTGAGATAATCTATTGCACATGTCAGCGCGTGTCAGAGGGTTTGAAGTGCGCACCAAGTGAGGAGTAATTGACATGACAGCGAATATGGGTGTGCACATGGTTTTGTAGGTACACACAGATTTGGGGATGTGCACGGATTTAGGAGTGTGTTCTCGAAAATGTGGGTGTACACTGATTTGTGGAATGTTCAGATTTAGTGGTTTGTGGGTAAATATGGAGTTGTCAGCGGGTTTGGGCTGCAGGTGGATTTTGGGGTGCGCTCTCAATTGGGTATTGTTACGTACCCCGTAACGGGTTAAAAGGAAAAACAGCAATGGAACGCACCTGGAGTCTGAGTCTTCTGTTAACAAACAGAATTTATTAGTAACTATGCAATAAAATAATATAAAACAAGATAAATCAAACAATTTACCAGAGTTTATACATATATATGTGTGTAAACATAAAACCCTAAACCTCTTCAAGCTCAAGGTGGTAAATGATACAGTCTTACGATGTTGTAGGAATGAAGTCAGTTCAGTTCGTGATATTGAGTTGAATAGAATTGTGGAGAGAGAGAGAGGTGATTTGTTCTCCGAGTAAGCCGATGCCGTCGATTCTTCCCACGTTTTACTCCGAAGTCCTGTTAAAGTCACCGACTGTGACCAAACAAAAGGGTACCGTCTTCACGCGGTAAAGCTATCAACCCATGCAAGGGCTGAACACAGATAGCTTTCAACTGGTCATCCCTTTTCCACACTGCGAGCGAAACCCACCCTTCGTGGGCATACAAAGCTCATCCAGTGTCTATTTCTGTCTGTGCCTTCCGTGTGTCTGTCTGAAAAGCCAGCTGACCTTGTATATATCCCAAATATGCTGAACGCCAGCTGTCTATCATATAGCTCAGCTCCGCCGTAACTTTGGCACCTCACGGGCTGTTCGGTGGTCTCCCTCTGAATCAGTACACACACGCTCTCCCGCTCTCTGTTTAAAGGCACAGTCCATATTGAATAAACCTGAAGATCTCGTCACAGTATCTATGAGAGAAGCATCATTGGGATTTCTCACAACTCCAAGTCAACCGACATACTGCCTTCCTCGTGCATCTATTTCGACCAGCACGCACGCAAATCAACTCGCGGCCCCAACCCCGTGTGCAGCAGCAAATCTGTCTGCACTCCAAACTTACTGAAGCACATTCTAAAGAACAGGATATGTAAATATTCGAACTTCAACAGTAATATGGTAAACGCTGCTCCAGTCTATCCCGAGGTCACGTGCCAGTCCCGCCGTAGTTTACCCCACACACATATAAAACTGGAAAAAGTACCCTTTCAGATTCATCACACTACAAAATCCACCGACACCCCAAGTAAGTGTGCACCTACAAATCCATGTGCACTCTAAACCTGCTCAAACCGCTATATGCACAGTATTGTATCCCATAGCAAGAATCAGTTCACACCACCCCTCTACCAGATAACCTATCACGCCACGTAACAATATAATCATTCGCAGAATAACTTAAATGTACGAATTACCAGGCTTTCTGAATACACATAACATCGGGAGGATTTCACAAATCCGGGATAACTTTCAGAGGATGGACGCGGTTCCCTTTCGACGTCTGGGTAAGTGCGTCCAGCAGATGTTTGAGATGGATGTGGAAATGTGCAAACCAATATTCGTGCTGAGCCCAAACCCGCTGATACCCCAAATGCACATTAATTATTCTCAGAGCAAGAATTATTTCAATCAGCTCACTGAAGAAGGAAACAACTTTCAGATTCGTCATACCATTCGTCCACCAACACCCGCAAGTAAGCACGGTCCCGGGACCGTGGGAAATCTCGGGCAGCGCTGTGTGTTGGCGAATACGGAAGTGCACAGGGATTTCTGAGTGTTGGTTAATGTGTGGGTGCACAATGCTTTGGGAGGGGTGAACGCCCGTTTGGAGTTTGCACGGGCATTTGGGAGTTCATATGGATTTGGGGCTGCGCACAGATTTGGACGTGTCGGCGGATTTGGGGATGCAGACCGATAAGGCGTGTCCGTGGATAAATCTCAAGGTTGTTTCATTTATTGATACTTTAATAACAATTGCATTTTCAACTTGGAACTTGGTTCTTGCTATTTGGTTTAAGATGGAGGCAGCTATTTTGTGATTTGTTTGAAATGATTCTTACACTGGGTAATCTAAAGTGCGTATAGGGGAGTCAACAGGTTTGGGGTGCGCACTGATATGGGATTTGGGGGTGTCGGCTGGTTTGGGGCTGCGTGTAGATTGATTTGGGGGTGAAGCCTGAGTTGGGGGTTGCATGCGACTCTGCGGATGTTCACATATTTGGGAATATCAGTGGATTCTGACGTCTGTCGAATTTCAATGTCGGTTCATTTATACAGAATTTGATACCAAATGTAACTTGAACCTTCATCTCCGTTCTTCCTTTCTTTGAGGTGGAGACAGATATTTTGTGAACGGAGCGAAATGTTTCTTGCTCTGAAATAATCTAACGTGCATGTGGAGGGGCCGGCAAGATCGGGGTTACGCGCGGATTTGTGAGTGCAAACAAATTTGAGATTTGCGCCGATTTGCGAGTGTTTTGGTGAATTTGGGGATGTACAGGGATTGGATGATGTGCTCAGAAATAGGGGTTTGTCAACGAATCTGGAGGTATCGCTGGATTTCGGGGCACCCACTGACGCGGTGGTGAATATGCGTTTGTGGAGGTGCACAGATTTGGAAATGTCAGCGTATTTGGAGGTACTCATGGATTTGGCCGGTATTTCGCCGTCTCGGGATGTGGAGCTGTGGGGAATCTACAAGATGCTCCATTTATAGACATTTTAATAATAAATGCAGTTTGAAATTTGTTGCTTGTTTTTGTTATATTATTAACGTGGAACTGCTGAAAGTGATTCCTCCTCTGGGATAATCTGATGTGCATGTGGTGGTGTCAGCTGGTTTAGGGTGCGCACGGAATTGGGGTGACACTGAATTGGGATTGTGCATTGACTCTCGTGTGCACACGGAATGCCGATGCTTACAGATTTGGGATATGCCCTAATTTACGGCGACGACAACGGATATGTGGGTAAGTACGCACGTGGACGTGTGTCTGGATATTGAACTGTTGTTGCTTTGTTTTTCCTAATGTCAAGGCATCTATTTTGTGAAGTGTTTGAGATGATTCCCGCTCTGGGATAGTCTCATGTGTCGGTGTATGAAGGGATTGGGCTGCGCACGGATTTGGAGATATGCGCAGATTTCGGAGTTTGTGGTGAATCTGCGGCTGCAGACGGATTGTGTGGCACATGCGGCTTAACGGACGTGCGAACATTTACTGTCAGCGAATGTGTGGGTGCACTGGCATTTTGTGGTGTCAGCTGATTTATGGTACACACTGACTTGAGGGTTCAATGCGGGTTTGCTGCTGAGCATCCCTTTGTTGGTTCACGCTGATGTGCAGATATGTACAGAGTTGGGTGGCTGATTCGAAGGTTCAGTGCGGGTTTACGGGTGAGCTGGGGTGTTTTGGGGGATATGGAGTTGCACCGGGATTTGGGGATGTGCACAGAAATGGGTGGTTGTCTGGGATTATTCGGGTGCATCCAGATTTGCGGGCGGTGGAGAAAGAATTGGCGTTTATGAGTTCGGTGCGCACAGGGAATTCGGGTTGCACACTTATTAGTGAGTGCAGGAGGATTTCGGTGTGTGCAGAGTTTGGGGAAGACGGTGCACATGGATTGTGTGGAATATAGTTTTGGAGCATGCAAGTCTATGGTTTTGAATGCGGGGGTGCGCATGTATTTCAGTCTTCTCAGGATTTGGAGGTGTGACGATTCTCAAAGTTGTATTATTAAGAGATATTTTAATAATAAATGCACTTTGAGCGTTGAAATTTGTTGTTGCCATTTTCTCAGGTGGAGTCAACCGTTTTCTAAACTATTTGAACTGATTCTTGCTCTGTGATAACCCAATGTGCCTGTAAGGCGTCTGCCGATTTGGAACAATGACGAATCTCTAGGTTGTTTCATATGTACAGACATTAATCATAAATGCAATTCTAAGTTTGACGTCTGCTCTTGATTTGTTATAATGGTTCAGGCAGCAATTTTGTGAAGTGTTTGATATGAGAGATCGAGAGGACGTGCAATTTGCAGAGACAGATAAGAAGGGACTGAACAAAAGGGGATAAACTGAATTCGTGGTATACCTACACGTGTATATTCAGACAGGATCAGGCAGAAACAATGGGTCTACCCAGAAACACACTGACACACACTAAGTTGCAGAGACAGAGAAAAAGACAAACACACACACACACACACACACACACACACACACACACACACACACACACACACACACACACACACACACACACACACACACACACACACACACACACACACCCCTACACTTTCTTATCCGTCTTCACAACTCTTAGCCGTGCTCTGTGACACATCACATTACGGGGTGACACGTTTAAAACATACGCAACCCTCCCCCCCCCCACCCCTACGAGACTACTGAGTTTGATGTTACAGTTATGGGTAGGTCCTGTACGAGCCGCCAAATGTTCTGGCTGAGAACAGTCACGGAAGAATTTGGAGGATTTAATGGATATACAAGTGTTCGTTCATCATCACAAACTGACATTTTCTTGAGATGCTCTCGGTAAAGTCCCCCAAAAAATCAAACTGCATCAAGAGTTCATACTTTTAAGGAGAATGGTAACAGCGGGTGATTCAATACAATTTCACAAGCAACAATTGCAAGATTTAGTTCAGTATCCTGTGTCTGACCAATGGTTCCTTTGAAGCACCGTATTTACAGTGGAATCACATTTAATTGATAATGTAAATGAGGAGGTTCAATCACCTTTGTTCGGGCAAACCAGCTAAGACAAATGGTTGAAATATTAATTGAGTAAAGTACTCACATTCTGTCACCGTGGGATTGCACTTGTGTGATGTAATCGGTTTGTACATAATTTAAAAGCCTTTATTTTTAAATCTGTTGTAATCTCTCCCTGTGGAGTAGCGAAGTGTTATTAAAAACCCCAGGCATGAGCCGCCTCGACATTTCATTCCGAGAGATCAGGCGGACAGGTCACTGGACAGAGACAATGTCTGCAATGTGGGATCTATACAGGAGTGTGGAGACAATATTGTACGTGTTCATCGCCGTTATCGGAATTCCTGGTGAGCGAGCAAAGCAATTCATGTTTGTTATTTCTGTGTGTTAACCGGTGTTAACCTATTTACGACCATTTTACAAGCCTCCGACTTGATGAATATCGTAGAAATATCTGTCAGAGCTATAGATCCTGTCAATAAAACATTCAATTTTTTTAATCTTTAATGACAAGCAGAACTGAACCTCAGTCTCCTATCTAACTGACTGGATAGGTCCGAACGTCGTTCTACATTTAATGACACCTTGTTCAGATTTGTCCCGGTGCTGGGCACACAGGGATCTCAGGGGAGAGATGACTGAAGGGGTTTTATTGAAGCTTTGTCCAGATTTGTCCCAGTGCTGGGCACAGACAACTCTCCGGGGAGAGGTGTTTGGAATGGTTTTATTGAAGTTTTGTCCAGATTTGTCCCAGTGCTGGGCACAGACAACTCTCCGGGGAGAAGTGTTTGAAAGCGCTTTAATGAGACTTGGTCCAGATTTGTCCCAGTGCTGGGCACGGACAACTCTCCGGGAGAAGTGTTTGAAAGCGCTTTAATGAGACTTGGTCCAGATTTGTCCCACTGCTGGGCACGGACAACTCTCCGGGGAGAGGTGATTGAATGGTTTTATTGAAGTTCTGTCCAGATTTGTCCCAGTGCTGGGCACAGACAACTCCCCGGGAAAAAGTGTTTGAAAGCGCTTTAATGAGACTTGGTCCAGATTTTGTCCCAGTGCTGGGCACAGACAACTCTCCGGGGAGAAGTGTTTGAAAGCGCTTTAATGAGACTTGGTCCAGATTTGTCCCAGTGCTGGGCACAGACAACTCCTCCGGGGAGAGGTGATTGGAAGCGCTTTAATGAGACTTGGTCCAGATTTGTCCCAGTGCTGGAACAGACAACTCTCCGGGGAGAGGTGATTGGAAGCGCTTTAATGAGACTTGGTCCAGATTTGTCCCAGTGCTGGGCACAGACAACTCTCCGGGGAGAAGTGTTTGAAAGCGCTTTAATGAGACTTGGTCCAGATTTGTCCCAGTGCTGGGCACGGACAACTCTCCGGGGAGAGGTGATTGGAATGGTTTTATTGAAGTTTTGTCCAGATTTGTCCCAGTGCTGGGCACAGACAACTCTCCGGGGAGAAGTGTTTGAAAGCGCTTTAATGAGACTTGGTCCAGATTTGTCCCAGTGCTGGGCACAGACAACTCTCCGGGGAGAAGTGTTTGAAAGCGCTTTAATGAGACTTGGTCCAGATTTGTCCCAGTGCTGGGCACGGGACAACTCTCCGGGGAGAGGTGATTGGAATGGTTTTATTGAAGTTTTGTCCAGATTTGTCCCAGTGCTGGGCACAGACAACTCTCCGGGAGAAGTGTTTGAAAGCGCTTTAATGAGACTTGGTCCAGATTTGTCCCAGTGCTGGGCACGGACA